>NC_030429.2:28330085-28332585 GCF_001660625.3 Ictalurus punctatus | reverse complement strand
ATGATTTGTGATCACATGTTTGACATGTGATGTGATGTGACAAACATGTGATGACATGTTTGTCATCAGACCACATGATTTGTGGTGATTTAGGTAGACTTAGATGTTTGGATGTTGGACTTCCCTCTAGCCACCCTAGCCCATAGCCCAGACATGTGATGAATATGACAGATTGTTACACACAGAGAGTCATCAGATATTCTTGCAGCTACTTTAATGTTGCTGTAGGTCTCTTGGAAGCCTCCCTGGTAAGTTTTTGTTTTTTTAGGGACATCCTGTTCTTGGTGATGTCATTGTGGTACCCTGTTTTCTCCACTTATTTATGAAGGCCTTCACCGTGTTCCATGGTACAACTATGGTACAATAAAAGTTTTGGAAATTCATAATTACATCATTGATGATAGGTGTATGATAATTACTTATGAACATGAGCTTGAATATGATTGGTTCATTCTGATAAGAAGGCATCAGACTCAAGACAGGGATCCTAGGGGCATTAGACTGAAATGACCATTAAATCAGATTAAAGTCACCCATTAAACTAAAGATAAGCTCAGAATCAAAACACAACAAGTACAATCCCCTCTGAAAGTATTAGAACAGCAAGGCTTAGTCTTTTGTTTTTGCTTTACACTGAATACGTCTGGGTTTGAGATCAAAAGATGATCAGAACATCAGCTTTCATTTCCTGATATTTATATCTAGAACTGAAATTCTGATCTATCATCTCATATTCATCTTTTGATCTTAAACTAAATTCCATCAGTGTATAGCAAAACCAACAGAATAAGCCTTGCTGCTCCAGTACTTTCAGAGAGGACTGTATCTTATCATCAGAAGATCTCAGTCAGTCTAACATCAGACTGGAGAGCTCAGTCAGACTGGCATCAGATTAAATACATTAATAATCGCACTGGCATCAATATAAAGACCTTAATTACGCTGAGCTCACACTGACTGAAGAAGTCCAATTAAAGTATGAGGCTATATCCTTACAATCAGACTGCTGTTAGACCCGAGACTGCTATTAAAATCCAACTAAATACCACAGTTAGACTGGTTCAGCAGGAGGTTCACACCATCCCAGCGGAATCACACTCACTTCTCTGAACAGAGCTTTAAAAATACACCCAAATGAGCCCAAAATGAGGAGCCTAATTTTGAGCCTTTTTGACAAAGTGTCTTCTGAAAGCTGATGTGCACTCGATAATGAAGTGCACGAGGTTTCTTCCTTCTTCTTAATTAATGCGGGTGAAAGTTAGCTGGGCTATAAAGATCAGCGAGCAAACTTCTCTGTACAACAACGAAAAGTCTGTATGAATATTGGTATGAAACTTTTTTGTTGTTTTCTTTTTTATTTTATTTTATTTCTTAATAAACTAGACAAAGCAGAGGTTTTGCCAGTCTGTCTCCACACCAAAACTTTTTACGCCTTTCTTTTAATATATATATATATATACGTGTATCTTAGTAATAAAAAAAATGCAAAAATTTTATCCAGTTTAATATTGTGTTAGCGGTTAATTAATTCTCATTACACAAAAGGGATGATTACCATCCTCTTCCTCCCTCTCCCTTGTTCTCATTTTATTTTTCGCTCATTTTCTCTCTCTGCATATGGGGAGAGCTTACAGAAATATACGTGTTGCCGACACCTCAGAAGACGTGTGAGAGCCGTTGTTCCATTAATTAAACCCAAGGAATTTGAGTCAGGAAACTCTCCCCCTCTCTTTCTCAACCGCAATCAAATTTGTCTTCCACTCCCTCATTAACTTTCAGCCCGTTCTGAAAGGATGAGTCACGACCGTAATAGATAAATTAGTAAAACAGAATTCAACCCAATGAGCTGCCCGTCCATTTGTTTGTTGTGGCTCTTGAGTATTTCTTGTTTGTGTTTGTTGTGATTGTGTGTAAATGCAAAGTATTTTAATTATGGCTTATCCAATACTCAAAGTACAGATGTCTCTGTAGCCAGAGGTCCAGGTAATACACTGAAAGGAAGTGATGGAAGTTTCAATACGTTTACAAACAATGTACATACAAATATCCAGGTACTACACAATCAACTGCAAAATGTATAGTGTTGGAATATAACAAGCAAACTATGGCATTATCTGCTTCCCTCACATTTATAAGTCATGGCCAAAGCTCAATTACACTAAAGTATGTGGACACTTCACCATCACACTTACTGTATATGAGCTTGTTGGATATCTCATTCCAAAACCATGGGCATTAATATAGAATTCACACCCCCCTTTGTGGCTTCAAGATGTTGGAGTGTGTCTGTGAGAATTTGTGCCCATTCAGTTAAAAGAGCATTAGTGAGGTCAAGCACTGATGTTGGACGAAAAGGCCTGGCTTGAAACCAATGTTCTGGTTCATCCCAAAGGTTCCGTGGGGCTGAGGTCAGGGCTCTGTTCAGGCCACTCGAGTTCCTCTACACCAAACTCGTCAAAACATGTCTTTTTGGACCTCACTGTGTACACAGGGGCACAGT
>NC_030429.2:28322585-28325085 GCF_001660625.3 Ictalurus punctatus | reverse complement strand
GTGTGTGTGTGTGTGTGTGTGTGTGTGTGTGTGTGTGTGTGTGTGTGTGTCGGCTCTTCCCGAAATCCTCTCGAGTCTATTTTTTTACATTCTGTTTGTAAAACTGTCAACACTTCCTCTGCCTCCTCTAACGTGTGACTTAAAGCTGAGACAGACGAAGATGCTGCGTTATTTCTCACACTTCTGGATCCCGTCTGTTTGCTTTACAATGAGAATTATAGTTACAGAAATTCACGTTACTCTCAGTTCTGACATGTGACTACAGAACATGTTCCTGTGTAGAGTCCTGAACTGAATAACGTCTTTGAATAAATGGGGACAGTGAGTGACAAATAAATGGTGGAGGTACAGCTCTACACAGCTTAAAAATGCCAGGTTCCATGAATATGCATGAATATGCAAATTAGGAAAGGTCCCGTGTTCTCCTGAGATCACTAATAGCCTTATATTGCTAACAAAGCTAGTCAGTAATTCTGCCAATCATCACACATGAAAGAAGGCTCTATTGGGTTCTGGTGGGGTTTAATAGTAAGCTGATTTCCATTATGTAATGGAACCCATTAGAGATGATCCATAATGTAATGTAAACTCCAAAGGTGTGTGTATTTAACAAACATCACAGCCTTTAAATACATATATATAAACATAAAATACACTAACCTGACACTTTATTAGGAATGATAAATTCCTAATATTTCATGCAAGTATTCAGTTCAGCTCAGTTTTATTCATAAAGCGCTTTTAACAATGGAAACATATAAACACAGGATAGAGATTTTAAGTGTGTAAATTTATCCCTATTGAGCGAGCCGGTGGTGACGGTGGCAAGGACAAATGCCCAAAGATGATATAAGGAAGAAACCTTGAGAGGACCCAGACTCAGAAGGGAACCCGTCCTCATCTGGGTGACCAAATCGTCCAATCATGTGGCAGCAGCACAATGAATAAAAATCCTGCACATGCAGGTGAAGAGTGTCTGATCAAACATCAGAATGAGGAACAAGTCTGATCTCTGTGACTTTGACTGTGACATGGTTATTGGTGCCAATTTCAGTATTTCAGAAACTGCTGATCTGGGATTTTCACACACAACAGGCTCTGGAGTTTACACACAGAATGGTGAGAAAAACAAAAAACATCCAGAGAAACGGCATGTTGATGAGAAAGGTCAGAGGAGAATGGCCAGACTGGTTGGAGCTGACAGGAAGGCTACAGTAAATCAGATAACCACTCTGTACAACTGAAGTCAGCAGAAAAGCATCTCAGAACACACAACAAATGTTGAATCTCGAGATGGACAGGCTACCACAGCAGAAGACCATATCAGATTCCACTCCTTTCAGCCAAGAACATGAATTTGAGGCTACAGCAAAAATAGACTCTAAAAATAGACCTGGACAGATGAAGATTGGGAAAATTCACCTGGTCTGATCAATCTCAGTTTCTGCTGCAGGTAGTAGGGTCAGAATTTGGCATGAACAACATGAATCAATGGACCCAACCTGCCTTGTGTTCCTCCCTCAAAGGAATGGTGTTTGCTAAGTTTAGATGTTAAGGTGAATTTGATGTTTTTTGGTGGTTTGCCATTCAGGAGTTGATCAGAAACAAGGTATCGGATATATCATTATACATGTACGACAGTCCACATGTATGACTTATACATACAATAAGAGCACAAGAAAGAGAAGATAGGCTCGTCTATTCCAGTGTCGTGATGCAACTATATACACCAATCAGCCATAACATTAAAACCAATGACAGGCGACGTGGATAACATTGATTATCTCAATACAATGGCTTGAATTCCTGTGATGTTCCTAAACTGTTCCTGAACAGTTTCTGCAGTGTCTCAAGGAGCGTTATCCTGCTGAAAGAGGACACTGATATTAGGGAACACCGTTACCATGAAGGGGTGTACTCGGTCTGCAGCAGTGTTTAGGTAGGTGCTACGTGTCAAAGTAACATCCACATGAATGCAGGACCCGAGGTTTCCCAGCAGAACATTGCGCAGAGCATCACACTGCCTCCGCCGCCTCGCCTTCTTCCCATAGTGCATCCTGGTGCCATCTCTTCACACACACACACACACACACACACACACACACACACACACACAGCCTCCACACGATGTAAAAGAAAACCTGATTCATCAGACCTCCTTCTTCCACTGCTCCATGGTCCAGTTCTGATGTTACTGTAGGTGTTTCGGTGGTGTACAGGGGGTCAGCATGGACACTCTGACCGCTCTGCAGCTACGCAGCTCCATACGCAGCAAGCTGTGATGTTCTGTGTGTTCTGACTCCTTTCTATCAGATCCAGCATGAACTTCTTCAGCAGTTTTTGCTGCAGTAGATCTTCTGTGGGATTCTGTGGGTTCTGACCAGACAGACTAGCCTTCTCTTCTCACACGCATCAGTGGGCTTTGTTCCCATGACCCTGTCTCTGTTTCACCAGTTGCCCTTCTTTGGACCACTTTGGTAGGTACTAACCACTGCACACT
>NC_030429.2:28265085-28317585 GCF_001660625.3 Ictalurus punctatus | reverse complement strand
GTTCCAATGAGCTGTCAATCACACTGTCTGGAGGTGGAGTCTGAGTCACATCTGACACAAGATGGAATCAACAGACATGAATGTGCATGTGTGTGTGTGTGTGTGTGTGTGTGTGTGTGTGTGTGTGTGTGTGTGTGTGTGTGTATGTGTGTGTGTGTGTGTGTCCCCGCTTTGCTAAAGACCTTTGACCGCCTGGTCCATCAAGGACACAGAAGACATGTCTGAACTTGTACCACTGCCTGAAATGTGCTGATGGACCTCGGGTCCAGTCCTGAGCTCCTGGACAAGAATGTCAATCAGATTTTACGCTGTTGGATTGTGGAACTTCTCAAGGTACACCTCAGAGCTTCATATTCTTCACCATGCTATATAATGGCAAAACTGTCACCAAAAAAAAGGTACGTTTTTGATCAACATATATTTTGTATGTGCTTTGATCCAACATGAGTATGGATCTATGGATCTTCTGGAGTCTTCCTGGTCTCTAGCTTCTCAAGACATCCAATAACACCTCTACACAAAAGATGCGTCCATTTACAATCCAGACGTGGAATAACTGCCAACCTGGAGCAGCAACAAATTGCCTTAATTCTTAGGGATTCAACTTCGTTTGTATAGTGCTTGAGCAAAATCAGACTCTGTAGGGAACCCATCATGTTCTCAGACAGTGGGATGCAATATAAGTCTCTAAGATTCTTTAGTGCAGGAAAGTCAAAGTCAAAGTGGCACAAGGAGCAGCAAAACAGTCAGTGTCACTTCGGCTCCTGGCCCCAGAACCTAAAAAACATCAAGAGCTGATGTTCATCCAACAGCAGCAGAAGAACTTCAAACTCCAGCAGACAAATGCTGGTCCAGTTCTACATGTATGGTTTAGTGCTACAGTGTATTATCAGATTATCTGAAATTATAATTAATGGCAAACCCTCTAAGCCTATATCAAGTACAGTAACATCTAAAGATCATCACAGACCCATCTGATCTTCTGCATCATATATTCCGAAAAAGTCATTTGCTTGAGATAGATGTACACTCCTTCAAAATTCAGTCAAACCTAACCTTTTTGAGAAGCTTATTTATCCAAAGAACCCCTAAAGAACCTTCTTTTTTTCTGAGTGTGTGTATTAACTGGGTAAGTGTGTGGTACAAACTCCAAAATTATTACTTATTATACTCTTCTCAATATGTAGAACCTGTCAGATGTTTAATATTTATCTTCTTGGCGCACTTACAGAAAAACATAATTCTTAAGCATTCTTAGCCTCTTAAAATAGTTTTGCTTGGAACCCTTACTGATAGGGAACGCTCTGTTGTAGGTGTAGTGTATGCAAGTATTAGCGAAAGCAGAAAGCCTTGTGTACACACAGTCTTATCCATAATGAAGGGTCAGAGCACAGGCAGACAACTTTAAACCAGGATCATCCATAATCGCAAGATCTCCACGATGAAGAATAATGAAATTCAAAATTTGGAACAGGGCTTGGACATAACAAGACAACAAATCCATGACTTCTCAATGAGATATCGAAACAGCAGGGTATACATAGCCAAACTAGGTAAGGATTTAACACGGAACAGGTGAACACAATCAGGTAGCATGCCAATGACAGGACAGGGAGGTGCAAAGAAACAAGCAGCACTGACCAAGCTGGGAATTTATGACAGCAGGGTTCTACATAGAACATTTAAAGGTTCCCCTAAAAGGACAACTGAAAAATAGTCTAAATGTGTACTTAAGTTTGTTTTCCTATAATATCATCAACTTTGCTGCGAAAGAATTGAAAATTGCATTCGGTGAACACACATTCTCATGGTCGGACACACACTTAGGGGTGTAAGGCATCCATAATTCACCTTATCGCTTCATCTCTGTGTATCTGTGGGTTAATAAAATAAAGAAATAATTTAGAACAGTAAAGAAAACTAAGTATTTAAGTAATTATCATGATTAATTATTAAGTAAACAATTTTATCATTAAAAAATTATCAGTTTATATAACATTTTAAGCAAATAAATTTGCAATGCCATGCTTCTATTATGAACAGTGAACTACACACCAACTTGCCAACTTAGGTCTTCAACCTCAGGTTCCTGATGTGTTCTTCTCTGAGATCTGATCATGCTTTAGTGATGGAATGAGCATCATCCTAACTAACCCTTCAAACAATATCTAATATCTGCCAAATGATTTGAAAGTGAGGTAAATTGTGCACATTTCACTACAGAACGAATAGTTCTCTAGGTTTTCCTTCCACCTCCCCAGATACAAATCCCCCCTGGGTGAAGGATGACCCGTGATGTGCTGCGGAGTGTATTCCTGTGGTGGCTGGTTTGCCCGCAGATTCAGACTGAAATCCACAGACAAAACAGCATAATTGGACACTAATTACTAAATCTATTTACAGTTTGAGAGTTATTTTAAATAATTAGTCGTGTGTATGGTGTGCATGCAGTAATTTTTGGATTTTAAATGAATTATTATTCAAATTCATAAATGAAACAAATATCATATATTTAACCAGAAAAATCTACACAATAAACAACACTCAGAGACACTACATAAGAACGACACACAGAAACAGAAGCAGTTGTACAGACGCAGTTCCCTTCAATGTTCCTGTAAAAATGAAAGCAAAATATAAAGTCAACTAAGACGTGTCTTGTATAGAAAAATCCTCCAGTATATCTGTCTTCACACTGAAACTGGGGGAGTTTTTAGTAGAGATCAGGGTGATGAGCATTGTCTCTCGTGTTGGTTATGAACCAGAATGATTTCAAATAGATAAAATAAACACTCAATATTTTTTTGTTCAATGTGAAGATCATATCACTTTTTGGACCATCAACCCCCAGGTTCTTCTTCTTCTTCTTCCTCCTCTTATTATTATTATTATTATTATTATTATTATTATTATTATTATTATTATTTTCTGTGACCCCAAGCCTTTGTATTTTGGTTTCTCCTTCTTATTTATTGTCACTAAAGCCATATTCAGTAAATGTTTTGGTATAATTTCATGTTTAATTCCTTGACTGCTCTTGTTCCACTGAGTCAGTTGAGGAAGTAGCAGAGGACGATGGAGGGATAATTTTTGTCCATTTTTACAGCTGAACTCCTTCCAGTGCCGTTATAATGCAGGAAGTGGGTACAGCGAAAAACACTTACGCATGCACACTCTTCATTTACATGTGGCTGGTTGGAATTTAATTCTCCGTATTAACTATACAGTAGCAGCAAACAAAAGCATCACAGGTAGAGTAATGCTTCAATAAACATTCATTTGTAAATGAATAAAACAAAAGATGACATCTACTTTGTGAACAAATGCATCTCTTCTAAGCTCTGATGATGTGATGATACTTTTTATTTATAAATGTTATTTTATTACAAATGAACTTTTTTCCTCGTTTCTTTGTCTGACTCTAGGGCCTCACTTTTTCACTAAAGTGAAGTGAGAAAGTGCCCTCTAATGGTGAGTGTGTGTCACTGTGGCGTGTGTTTCGAACGTTTAATGATGAATGCTGAGCTGTATGAGCCGTCTGGACGTGTTAATTGGAATAATTGGAATGGAATGACAATTCTCTTTTCCTCTTTCACACACACACACACACAAACACACACACACACACACACACAGACACACACACACACACACACACACACACACACACACACACACACACAGTCAGCGTAAGTACTATAGGCCTACATTCTAAATGGCTTATAATTGGACATGGCGTTCACTATTTAGGGTGAAGTCATTATTTTACCCCCTGCACCTTATCTTACTGCCCTGTCCACTAGAAGCTGCCAAATCTCTTTACACATCAGATTTGACTTTTAATTAATTCATTAATATTTTGTGATGTTACACTGCCACAGACAGAGAGAACATTAATACTGTGTGTGTGTGTGTGTGTGTGTGTGTGTGTGTGTGTGTGTGTGTGTGTGTGTATGTGTGTGTGTGTTATGTCACATAAACCACAGAATGCGAACATTTCGCCGCTTTCTTAAGCAAAGAAAAATCACAAAACCGCATTTAATTATACACACTAATACAGTATTCTTGAACTACTAATACAGTATGTTCTTGGCAGTGATATGGTGATTGATTTTACATTTCTTACACAAAAAGGTGTTACACACACACACACACACACACACACACACACACACACACGCACACACACACACACGCACACACACACAAACCCCCTTGAGAAAGCTTATTATTTGTAATAACATCATTTAAGAACAAAACGAATTCCAGTAAATAATAATATACTGATATATTTTTACTTTTTAGACAGATTATCATTTTGATCCAACATGTGGACACATACTTTTTATTTATATTTAATTAAATATACAGAAATAAAGCCGGAACTTAATGTCTGCGTAAAATGAAGACCATGGACCCTTTAAGACTGGTGTGAAACTAGAGCTTTAAATGAAATGTATTTATTCAGAGCAGATTTTTCACACATGAAAAGGTTTAGCAAAAGTGTAACGTGACTTTGTAAATATTACAGTATACCACTAGTGAAAATGCTTCTATTTTCTCATTTATTATTAAATACCCCACAAGTTTGTGTAAAACCAGACGTTAGATCAGATCCATCTGAGTGCTTCAGTAGAAGAGATCTGATCTCCTGTACAAAAACATGATCAATATCACAAATTTGCTTCAGTTTAAATGGTGCAGAATCTTCTAGCTTGTACACTCAAGATATCGGAATATTTCCCATTTTTGTTTTCATTTGTTTTTGTTTGTTTGTTTGTTTTTTATTCTAAACCGTTCTGTATATTTCCAGCTTAAAATGAAAAAATAAATGAATAAAAATCCAAGATTTTCAGTGAGGTCTCAGACTGTTGGACTCCACAGTATGTACTAATGATATTAAGTCAGAGTTTTGGAGTTTAGGCGACATCAAGAGTTCTTTAGGTAGCCCTGTGTGAGGGGGAAAACCCCTCTGTTCTAAGGTCTTAACACTTTTAACAGTTTACCCGGACAAGGCTTCCAGGACAAAACCAACCAAAATGTAGTTAATGTCCAGATTTCTGTAAAGCTGATATGTAAAAATGTTTATTGTTAAAATCGCTACACAATTGAAAAATTTTATTTAAACCCAGCTGGAAAAAAAAAGCAATAGAAACCATTACAGAAATTCTAAGGGTTTTAATGGTTATAATGGGAATTGTATTGGTTTTAATGGAAACTATAATGGTCCTTGTGGGTCTCTACTGGCAATGTGTTGGGTTCTATTGCTGGCATGTTTATGTCGAGTGGGAAACAATACAAATCCTAATACATTTAAATATTGAAAAAAAACACACTAAATTTTTAATGGTTTTAATCGTATTTGCAGTGGAAACTATTAGAATTTCTGTAATGGTTTCTGTTGTTGTTGTTGTTGTTGTTGTTTTCAGCAGGGCCAGTCAAATCGTAAAATTCAAAATATGACCTTTTCCTGTATTTCCTGTATTTTTTTTTAATTACTTATATAAGATGAAAACCTTAAGAGTGCAAAATAAATTAGAGAAGCAGTACATTACATCTGTAGTTGGAAAAGTGTAAATATACTACTGCAATAAACAGTACAATACAAATAAACAAAGGTTTTCATTTCACTCTTGCATATTAATTTAATGTCTGTAATTTCCTCTATATCTTTCATTTTGCCTTTACCTTTATGTAAAGAACTTTGAATTGTGTCTGTGTAACAAATGTGTTATATAAATAAACTCACCTTTCCGATTAAACCCAAAACCTGTTCCTTACTTCCTGTTTCACCTGTTAATGTCCTACACTGTAATCACACCCCAAAGCCACGTGCAATCATAAATCATGTCTATAAAAAAAAATAAATTAAAAAAACCCTCTTACACATATAAAAGAACCCCACAACAGCAAATATAAGGGAAATCCATGGACCTGGCAACCATCCCTTTAAGACTTGCATGAAAATAACATCTTAAATAATATGCGTTTATTCCGAGATCATTCATCTTAGCCAAAATGTTTTTCTTAAATGTTAAATGTTTGGCTATTTTTAAAAATGATCACGACTCATGTAAGAACTGAGATGTATATAGCATTTTTTTTTTCATTTTGCACAACAACAGCAATAAAGAAGACAAGATCAATACAACAGACATTAATACAGAGGGTTACAAGTGTGTAGTGTTAGTGTTTTAATTACATACACACTGTCAGTATATAATGCATATAAAAACAGTCTGTTATACCCCAACACACACACACACACACACACACACACACACACACACACACAAGTTGGCACCCCCGTCCATTATCCTGTCCAGGAGCGAAACAATTAACGGTGCTCTCCAGATAACAAAGGCCCCTAAACATCTGCGTAGAGGGCCTATTGAGGCCCCACATGAGCATGCGCCCTTGCTCCTTGTTGAAATTAAACACAGCCCGTGTTTGAGAGTTGGACGCGGCGGCCATCTTGGCCCGTCCTGAGCACCAAATGTGGCAGCAGTTGTTGCGTCCTGGATCCGTTTAGCGCACATGTGACGCCTCCGCCGAGGGTCTGTGGGGAACAGGCTGCAGACGCACACACATACACACACACTGACACCAACACACACACACACACACACACACAGAGACGTGTTTATACTGGTGCTGCTGCAGGTCGTACTGTAGGAGTGTTAGACAGCAGAGGATGACAGCCCACCTCAATCTGTCTCTCTTTCAGTCTCTCTGTTTTTGACACAGATGTCCTCATCGTTTTGTCTTTCTGTCTCTTGGAGGTTATCTATTCTGTTCTGTTTCCTATCTATCTATCTATCTATCTATCTATCTATCTTTTTAGCATTTGGTATTTAAAAGAGAGTCTTGGACAAAAACAAAAAGAAAACAAAATGAATACATAAATAAATAAATCTTCAGTTTATTGTTTAGAATCGTTTTTTCTGTCTTTTTTATCTCTGCCCTATATTTTTCTCGCTCTTTCCTTTCCATCTTTTTCTCTTTTCTTTTCTCTTTCTTTGGGTCTCACTGTTCTCAATTTTTATTTTTATTTTTTTAATCGACTTCCACTTTCTTTAGGTCTGAGTTCTTTTTTAATCATGTTTAGTTTTTTCTTTAAGATTTAGTTAGATATCTTTGGGTGGTTTTTATGCACGATGTTGTGCTCAAATAATTCAGGATTCAAATTATTTCTTTAATAACTCTAGACTGTTAAACACGGCCTTGGCTCAGTTTAAATAAAAGTCATATGTTAATCACGTCACTCCATTTCTGAAAAGTGCATCAGCATCAGCATCAGCTTACATCAGCTCCTGCTCAGCAGGTGTGTAACCCTCCTCGTTATCTGTTAGTGTATGTGAAGAAGTGGTGCTGCATTTGAGGAAAACCAGAGAGTAAATATAAGGAGTGGAATTTTACGACTGCATGGAGGTATTTTCCTTTTCATCCCTCTTTCTTTTTATCTCACTCTCTGATTTTCTTCCATGTGTCTCATTTCTGAAATGTGTCATCATTTATTTATTTATTTTGGTTCTCCATTTGCCTCTCTTTTAATTTATTCCTATTTCAGCTTTCTCTGTCATTTTCTGTCTTTCTGTGGGTCTCACTCACTCCATACAGTATTTTTTTTCTTTTAATTTCTATGGTCAATTTTTTCATTTTGAATAATTGTTCTGTCTTCCTCTATTCTCTTCTTTATTGTCCTTGTTTTTAGATGTTATCCTTTACATTTAAAAATCTTATTTCTTTTTCAATTGTGCTATTTATTTCCATTTCTGAAATGTGTTCTTGTTTATTTTTCTTCACTGGTCTCTTTAGCTTCATTCATTCTTTGTCTCTTTTTGTGACCAGTTGTCCTTGCACTTTTAGTCTCTGTCCCTCTTTCTTTATCTCATACTCTCTTATCTTTTCCCCCTCTTTCTTTCTTTTCTCTCTCAGTCTCTTCCTATAAACAATTTATACACAAGTGTCAGTGCTCAGCAGCATTATATTTGGTGTCTATCAGTCTTTTATCTATCTGTTTTTCTGTCTCCTTCTAACCAGTTTTTAAAGCCAGTCTTCGTTAGGTTTATATTTTCCTTTTCCGCTTTTTTCCCTTCTTTTTTTCTATTCCTGTTGCTGTTTTAACTCTTTTCTCAGTCTGACTCTCAGACCAGTTTTAAAAAGAAATGTCACCCCTCCTGATCCTTTTTTTCATGGTCAGCCAGTTCTATATATATATATCTATTTTCTAAACTTCTTTCATCAGATGTCCTCACATTTCTGTGTCTCTGCAGTCACTTGTTTCATGCAGGTGTGAACAGTAGGGGAATTTGTAGTTATTTTTTATTCACCCTTACTTACTTTTCTGTCATACTTTATTCCTTTCTGGCTCAGGTAAGACTTCCTGAGTGGTTAGCGGTTAGGTGGTGTGATGGTGTTAAGTGCCTAAGATGTAGGAGCTCCATGCTGGGCCGAACCTCCAGATGCTTCATTCCTTCTGCTACCACATCGTGTGAAGTCTTGCGTGCTTGTTTTAATTGGCTCTTGGAGAAGTATGTGTTTAAGGATGTGTTAAAGGAATGCTGCAGGAAAACCAGCTGGGACAATAAAACCTTATACTTTCAATTAATAGAGTCAGCAATTAGACCATCAATTAACGTAATCATGCTTATAGAGGACGGTTAGTTTAAGACCAGGACCAAATACTCACTAAAACACATCATTAAACACTCACCACTAAACACCAACACTCTCCATCAAACACCAACACTCTCCATCAAACACCAACACTTGCCACCAAACACCAACACTCGCCACCTCACACCAACACTCACCACCAGACACCGACATTCTCCACCTCACACCAACACTCCCCACCTCACACCAACACTCAGCACCTCACACCAACACTCGCCACCTCACACCAACACTCGCCACCTCACACCAACACTCACCACCAAACACCAGCACCAACACTCACCACCTCACACCAACACTCGCCACCTCACACCAACACTCACCACCAAAAACCAGCACCAACACTCGCCACCTCACACCAACACTCGCCACCTCACATCAACACTCACCACCAAACACCAGCACCAACACTCACCACCTCACACCAACACTCGCCACCTCACACCAACACTCACCACCAAAAACCAGCACCAACACTCGCCACCTCACACCAACACTCGCCACCTCACACCAACACTCACCACCAAAAACCAGCACCAACACTCGCCACCTCACACCAACCCTCGCCACCTCACACCAACACTCGCCACCTCACACCAACACTCTCCACCAGACACCAACACGCACCACCAAACACCAACACTCTCCACCAAACACCTACTGTCATGAGGTCTCAGGGAGCTTGATGTAATTGCAGAATTCTTTTAACATAAACAACTAAAAATAACAAACAATGACAAAAAAAGAACCCAAAAAAAGAGACTGAGGCAAGGCAAAGAAAGGAAAACTCAATATGAAAATCAAAACCTACTCATGGTGTAAATACAAGATATCAATACATAACATAAAACATACAGTCACCTGAAAAAGTAAGTACACCCCATAGGTGAAATTGGTGGCTTTTTTGACATATTTAGACAAGCAAACATTTGATCCACTTTGAAACGGTGCCTATTAATAAAGGTGATTTACTTGAACAAAACCACATGATAAATTAGCTTTTGCAATCATTTATTCAACAGAAATATCAATAGATGTGATATTCTTCTGTGGAAAAAGTAAGTACACCCTTGGCCACTCTTTTTTTATCACTCTTCCATGCAATATTCTTTCAGCTGCAAGATATTTGAAGGGGTTTTTTTTGCATGTACTGCCTGCTTCAAATCCCCCCACAACATTTGAATAAGACTCAAATCTGGGCTTTGACTAGGCCGTTCCATAACCCTCCATTTCTTCTTTTTGAGCCATTACTTGGTGGATTTGTTCGTGTGCTTAGGATCATTATCCTGTTGAAAGTTTCTCTTTCAGTTCAGCTTAAACTTTTGGACAGATGGCCTCACATTATCTATAAGCACTCTTTGATATGATGCAAAATTTATAGGTGAATCAATGAATGCAAGCTGTTCAGTCATTGAGGCAGCGAAGCAAATCCAAACAATAACATTTCCACCATCATGCTTCACAGTTGGTTTGAGGTGTTTCTCCTGAAAAGCTGTCTTTGGTCTGTCCCAAACATGTCTGCTGTTACTGTGGCCAAACAACTCTATCTTTGATTCGTCTGTCCAGAGCGCATTATTCCAAAAGGTCTGGTCTTTGCATTTTTCCAGACATGCCTCCCATGAAGGTCAAACTTGTGCAATCTCTTTCTAATTGTAGAAGCATGCACTTTGACATCGACAGTTGCAAGACTTACTAGCAGATCCTGTGATGAAATTTTGGGGTTCTTCGTTGAACATGAGTACAGCTAAAAAGGTCTCATTTACCAACAAACACCATGCAAAACAATTCTGTGCAATTGTTATTTCGCCAATTCAAGCAGTTTTCTGCAAAAAAAAAAAAAGCACAAAAAACTCTGCAAATTGCATTGCAAATTTTGAAAAAAGCTGCAGCAAAAACACACATTTTTGGCCGCAACAATCACAAAAAAATGTCACAAATTACTGTACGGCCTGAACAAAGGAATAGAACATGAAAATCAAAACACACTCATTATGAAAATGCAACACAACATAACAGCAACAATACAAACAATACACACAGTGCTTCACAACCAAGAAGGGAAAACACAGAATATAAATAGGGATACTAATTAGGGGAATGTTCACCATCATGCCAACATTCTCCATCATACATCAAAATTCACCATCAACTACCAACATTCACCAACAATACCATCACACATCAACAATTACCATTAAACACTACATTCTCCATCAAACATCAACATTCTCAATTAAAACGGCAACATTCACCATCACACACCAACATTCACCAACAAATATGAACAACTTCATGGAAGTTAACAAAAATAAGCATCTACTCTCTCACCATGCGCTAAGCAGATTCAGCTCACAGTCCCTGCAACTGCAGCTCAGTCCCATGACCTGCAACTGTATTACTTTTCATTGTAACCTGCTGATAAAAGTCTAAATGATAGTATTTTTAAATACTCCTCCATGCTCAGGAGTCTCAGTTGTGGCTGGAGATAAGATTTGCTATGAATAAGCTGAGTGTGAAAGATGTGCAGAAGAGCAGTGTGAGGAAAGCCCACAGTACAGTCTCAGACCAACAATACCACAGCCGGTTCGTTACTACTGTAGTATCCAGCATCACTGCAACACAAGTGCAAACCTGCTGTTATATTATTATTTCCTGTGTTAGCACTATTCTGCTGGTATCCAGCTCACTATCTAATAAAAAGTATGATGAATATAATACAAGACCTTTCCTTTCTGGCTAGACAGTCTTTAATGCTAGTAGATTATAATAATAATAATAATAATAATAATAATAATAATAATAATTATTATTATTATTATTATTATTATTATTATTATTATTATTATTATTATTATATTAGTAGTATGATATTAACCTTTTTTATAGCGTACTTTTCATATACAGCTCAAACTCCTGTACAATCCTGCAGTAATAAAATGTAATCAAATGTGCATGGTTAAAATAAAAGATGATGTAAAAATAAAAGAACACAAACTGAGTGTAAAGAGACACAAAAAATACAAAAATGTAGAATAGAATGAAATAATTTTTTTATCATAAAATGTTTAAATAAATATAAAATAACAAACAATAAAAAAAAACAATAAAAAGTACTTTAAATTAAATGCCAAGTTAAATATATATGGTTGTGTACTTTAAAAGTTTATTTCATAGAAACTTTCATGCGGTAAATTATAGGAAAGAAAAAGTTATACAATTGAAGTTTAGGGTTATTTTGTAATAACCCTGAAAACATCACCAGTACATGACCAGTACATCACCAGTACATCGTGTGTATGCGAGTGATTTCTGGTGAAAAATAATATGTTCTGATTTACATGATGCAGAGCTGCCCTCTAGTGGTATAAGGGTGAAAATGCTCTAAGACTTCAGCAAGATTGCTTGTTTTAGAAAAGGATATTTAGCAGTATATGAGTGCAGTGTTGAGTCAGACACCAGACCATGCTCATCTGTCTGTTCCACCTGGATTGAAACATACCTGTCTATTCCAGCAACCTGGCATGGAGCAGAAGTGATCAGCAAAAAATAAAAAACGTTTTGAAGGTGTTGATTAATTTTCTATAACAGCAGCTCTGACAGTAGCGTAGCTGCAAATCACAGGTATATATTAATGCACTTGTTCTAATACCTTACCGTTTCTATAGCAACAGTTCATTCTAGTGATGGGGAGTTCGGATCATTTTACCGACTCGGATCTTTGAACCTCGTTCAGTAAAATGAACGAATCTTTTCTGACTCATTTTGTTCATTTCAGCAGAATATAATTAAAACCTTACATGTTAAATTCCCCAACACGTCTAGTACTTATGCAAACGTTGATCACATTTGGAATAAAAAATAAACTATAGGCGAATGCGGCCAAGGCCGAATTATGAGAAACAGAAATGATTCATTAATAGCTTAGCTGGGTCTTCAGGCTATGCAGTCTGTTAGGTCATGACACATTTGTCACGTCTGTTCCCCGGAAACAGAAATGATTAATTCACGTCTCGAGTCTTCGGTTTCGAGAAGTTCGTTCATCCTGTGACCGCCCCATAGGCTGAATGGAGTGCAGCTGTGACTTGATGAACGAACGACTCGAACCCAAAGACTCGAGACGTGAACTATTCATTTCTGTTTCCTGTACAGAACCTATGGGGATGTTATGGCGCATGCGCGGTCAAAAATGAACGAATCACTCTCTGAGACAACTCGTTGTTCCCGAGTTATATTAAAGATTCGTTCAAAATGAACAAATCGTTCATGAACGGCACATCACTAGTCGTTATAAGCATGAGGTAAAAAGTATCTGTCGGAAAATTCCTGTAGTATAAAAGGAATACAATATACACAATGTTTTATTACATACTTAATATTTTGTTGAGTATTCCAAAGCTCCCCCTCCCGGGAATAGTAAATGGACCAGTTATGTCCCTTATGGCCTTCCAATTCACTTACACCTGTTTCTCATTAAAGTTCCGGCTATTTATTGAACGTAAAGTAGTGGCTTCTCTTGTACAGCTTGAGCTTTAGTTTATATTTTGTAGCGGCCGCAATGGTTTGTATATCAGCTGAAGCATTTTTTGGTTTCCTTCTTGGATTTGTAAAATGTGCTACTAGACTGATGATGTACCGTACATTAATATATTATTTAGCCAAGTTTAACGTTAGCTTACTTGGGACCGACTTGCCGGCCGTTGTCATGGAAATGCAGCTATGGCTAGTCGCGAGCCCCAATGCCATAATTTCGGACCAATATAATGAGAGGGTTGCGCCGCGCGCGCTGATCTCTGCGGGCTTTTCCTGAGGTAAACAGTGGCTAACGTTCTGAGCTAACGGGAGAAACCAATTAGTAAACGGGTTTCTTAGCGAATAAAGGTCAAAGAAGTGTCTTCGGATATTCGCAAAGATTTATAACATCACAAATGCGAATGACTTAAAAGCGAGCCAGTTTAATAAGCTTATGTCGCTCATTTAAAAAAATTGTATAAAGTTCGCTAGCATGGTGATGTTTAGCTAGAGGGCTCACTGGGTGTTTGCTTTTATAGCTAATATTAGGGAGCAGGAGGATCTCCAGATCTACACACGCCTGTTTTAGTCTGTGTGTGATCAGCGTTTTTAAAATTAAGCACTTTGGATAATATTTAATATAGTTGTACATTCACCCAATAAGATATGTGTCCTTCAGTATGACTGGTGTTCATTCACCTTCATGTCATTTCTATAGACTTAAGTAACTGTTATGAGGAAGAACCTCAGACAGGAGACTCAACTTGATTTAACTGCTGAATCACCAGTTTGTGTCTCCCAGACAAGGAGACACTGTGATTTTGGGGAAATTGTGAATATTTTATGGGTTTCCTTTTTTTGTTGTCTGTTTCTGCACTTCTGATCAGTTCCAACCACACACTGACCACTGGTTGGCTTTGGCGTATGCAGATCTGTTAACTCTTGAGTTCTGGAATAAAAAATGTGATCTTGACCATGACATGATTGTTGGTGGGATGGTTTGATTATTTCTATAACTCCTGATTTCCCGTCTCTGGAGTTTACACATAATTGTGCAGAAAGGCTACAGTAACTCCGATAACCATTCTGTACAATTGTGGTGAGCAGAAAAGCATCTCAGATTGTACAACACATCGAAATTTGAGTTGGGATCATGGTTTTGAGTGTCCCACACTAGCTCCAGATTCTCATGAAAGCCGCATTTCCAAATACAGAATAAAACTTCTAAATCTGAAGAGAACATATCATTTACAGTTAAGTGTGATATACTAATCTCTTTATTTTATCATTTTTTATCAATACTTAGGGCCCCAATGTCAGTACGTTTTATTTTGTACACTTCTAAAATGGCTGCTGAGCACAGCACTCGGTCATGCATAACTCAAGAATGAAACCTTTTGATTGACTCCAATAAAAATGACACTAACCCAGTTTCTTCCTGGGGTTTTCGTTTCAAAAGGAAAAAAGAGCGAGTGGGTTTATAATGGTACGAGGGATTAAATGGATCATTTCACCACAAGATATGCAGATATTGTGTCTATGATGTACATAACCATTTCTTTTGTGAGCTATGTTGAAAAGGGGATTTTTATTAATGTTGTCCTTAAACAAGAATGCGTGTTAACTAGAGTCTATGATCATGTGCCGTCACTTAATCTTACAAATGGGGTCATGAGAGGGAGAAACTCACAATCTCCTCTTTTGTTTAATTCAGTTATTAAACAAATTAACATGAACATTGCTTTAACTATGAAGATTGATTCCGTGTGCTCCTATTTTGAAAAGTTACTGGAAGTTGCATTGAAACAAGCACATTTTAATTAAGCATGTACATGTTATTCTAGTCTTCTTGGCTATCTTGTTCTCTGTCATTTGATTTGAGGTTCTTGAATTTATATTTCTGTGTATCAAATAATACGTTGAACAAGTTGCATAATACAGTATGCTGTTCATTATAAAATACTGCTTATATTGCATGAGGTGTAATAAAGGTTTAAATCCCACACTCCTTCCGCTGAAAAAGAAGCGTCCTTCTCCTCGACAGGAATTTTAAAAATGCATGCTTTTTGTAAGCATGCTGTTTTCCAAGAGCTAATATATTAGCATGTTATCATGGGGAAAGCAGCAATGGCTGTGGTCAACAGCAAGCAAGAGCTAAAAGATTCCTCTTGATCCTTAGGTTTGGTTTACATTGAGCACTTCAGCCTTCTGGTAAGCTATGATGCTAACGCTGACTGAGTCATTACACTGATGCTAATACCACAAAAACGTTCACGTATCTGTGCTGAGTCGGTCAGTAGTACACTAAACTAGACGAAAACACAAACTGCTGCAATTAAGGCAGCCTTTCCTCTTTGATTCAAGGGACCCTTGAAGCAATTACAAATTAATTTTACAAATATTTGCCTCTGTTCCTATGTGCAGCTACACATGTAATCCAGGCAGCTTCTCTATTGATGTTGATTTTATATTCTTTTAAAGCTGTGTTGTATAAAATGGAACTTTGCAATACCTCTATAATCAGTGCTTCCTCCTTCTAGGATTTTCTGAAGA
The DNA here is from genome assembly GCF_001660625.3 of Ictalurus punctatus. NCBI lineage: Eukaryota > Metazoa > Chordata > Actinopteri > Siluriformes > Ictaluridae > Ictalurus > Ictalurus punctatus. The sequence continues at coordinate 28,301,844 of NC_030429.2, read as the reverse complement.
GGTCACGCCGTGACGTGTCAATCTTCTATCGATCACACGTCTTCACATGATACGAATTCGCAGGTCAGTTCACCACAGTGCAGTGACTGAGAAGTTCATAACTTCTGATGAGGGACTCTACGTGGTTGTGAATGCATGATTTAAAAAAAAATAATAATAATCTTTCATAGCAGTTGTTCAATCTTCTCGGCTGAGCAGCTGTTTGTTGAACTGCAATGCAGGCTTGAGCTGCTAGTGCTTTCATTTGTTTCTTCTACTCTGATGGACTGGATCACATATCAGTATATTTGTTTTTCATTGTTTGTGATGCATGTGAATCGGGTGAAATTGATATCCACATACTCGTGGATTTTTTGGGGGAACAGGTGTATTCATATTAAAGACAGATATTGGTCAGTTACTGTTAAAAATATGAACCAGATCCTCTTGCTGCAGTAAATAAAAGCTGTTGGATAAATTCAAAGAAGTAAAGTAAGCACACATGTAACTGTACAGCAGTTAATTCAAGACAACAATGCATGAAATTGTGTGTGTGTGTATGTGTGTGTGTGTGTGTGTGTGTATGTGTGTGTGTGTGTGTGTGTGCTGGTGTCTTGTTTCAGACAGCTGGATGCTTGCGTATGGATTTCTAGGAAATGGGGAACATGTGTCTGGTGCTAGACAGACAGACGGGAGACACAAGGGTGATGAATTAGCTGGATTAGTGTCTAATAAGGGTTGTAAAATAAACATTTCTTCTGCAGTTCCCTCACTTTTGGACCCTACAAACACAAGTTACTGTCTAGACAGACAATTTGAGGGGATTTTATCCCCTCAGGTTGTGACTGAGTTTAGTGTTTACTGTAAGAGTTCTGTACCAAGTCTAACAGGAAGGAAAATTTAATGTTCTCAGCTTCTCTAATGAATATAAATACCCAATTTAAAAATCTATCACTTGGTAAAACAGAAACTAGCATTACAGTAATCATGCTAACCCTAGAACTAGCATTATAATAAACAGTAGAGATGAAACAGAATGCAAATACCTTGTTAAGAATGAGTGCACAGTATAATGTGTTCTAATTGGATAAATATAGCAGAAATTAATATATTTATTTTTTCATTCATTTAAAGAAATAATTGCTCCAGAGGTGTGTATTGAGACTGCGTTCCCCGTGGGATGCAACAAAATAATATTTTTGCTCTCTGAGGGAGCTTTCATGCAGGTGTGAGGGACAAACCAAGATGAGGCAATGCATTTACAGTGTTCGTTCAGTCATTCTTAGTAACTGCATGGTCAGGCCCATGGTGTTTTTAAAAAAACAGGATACTAATAGAACACGGTCATTTACATAAATGCAGCTCACTATCGCATGTGTCTTTACTGACATGCAGACGCTGGGCTCCGTGCACCCCGTGATTTAAACAATCGTACACAAAGAAGCAAGCACCAAAAGAACAATTAATGTAAACATATCTGGATGATATGATGACAAATTAGCCAAAGCTTTTAATACATTAAGAGATATTTTTATATACTCCCCCAGATCTGTGTAATTTGTGTGTATATTTGAAATCTATTTTTATGTCTCAATTCCGTGATTCCATCCATGTTTTCTGCATCACAGACATCATAGAGCCCTGCATAATACAGAGAAACATGACTCAATTGAAAACAATTTTTCTGCTGAAACTGACATTGTGTCTAAGTCTTCCCATATTTCTGTGGTTTGGTCTTTCTGTAAAGCATAACATGTGCAGCCATCCATGATTTCATCGGCCAAAACAGAAAATAAACTTTTGCTACCAAGCCCACTTGGTTTTGGATTTAGCAATCGTGATTACTGGCTCCTCAACGATGCAGCCTCGGCCTTAACCTCCACTATTGTGAAAAGAGAGAATTGTCATTTCATTTGCATTCAACAATGATGTGTATGTTTGAAGATATTGTTGCTGGGCACAAATACACAAGTATTTTGTGGTGTTCTGATATTGTTCTAGCTAGATTCACACAAATTCTCTTTTGTTAGAACATTAAAAACTCAAGCTATTGCTCACTTGGATATTGAAGAGCAGTTGCAGTAGCACTCTACATATTTTTCTTCACCTGGTTGTGGTAATGTTATAGCAAATAACGATTTGTGCTATTGCCAGAGTTTGACAAGTCTCTTCTTGAGATCCTGAGTGGATGACGAATAGCTGGTAGACGTCACCATATTTGATATTCTTCTGTTGCTCATATTTGATGTTCTTTTGCACCTGCCTCCTCTCCCACAAGTTTCCTTTTGGACTCTCATTGCCTGTTTCTCGTTGCTGTAATGCTACTTGTTGTAGAGGTGCTCACACTGTGCAATTCATTACAGATAACAGCTCTCGGACTGAGAAAATTGCATCACTGAATGATGTGCACTACACAAGTAGTCGCCACAGAAGCACAATTTGTCTGACTGGGAAACCAAGCCTAAAATCCCACTCTGCTGGCATATTATGCAAAGCATTGTTGTAGCTTGTTACTGGGTAAATCTAGCGTGATGTTAGCTGGAATATCTTATTAAGACAAAGTTAGATATATTTTCTTAACATGCTTGACAATATTCTTTTTACAAGAAAGCGACTCATTACCCAGAAACAAGGCTTTCTTGATTTTCTTTTTTGCAGTGTAGTCCATGTGTGTTAAATGTTGTCCTTCTGCCAGAGTGACTAACTTGCAGGTGAAACAGTGTTCCTCTGGCAAGTTCCATTGTTTTCTGGCATTGAAAGTAGTGTTAGTCAACCTTTCCAAACTCAGAACTGTGGGAGGCTGTAAAACTCCCATTGCCTGTTTTCTCCAGACTCCCTCAACAATGCTGTGGTCAGAATTTCCCCAGTTTGCAAAGGGTGGTGACCTGTATGTCTCAGGATTGTGCTCCCGGAGGACGTTGTGGAATCGAAAGATGCCGTGGTGATATTAACCACTTTGTCTGGGTGGACCTAACACACTAACCCTGTTGTTAAGGATGCAAAATGCATTCTCTGTCACACTCCATGCCCTCAGACAGGTGGTGGTTTAGGATCCTCTGATCATGGTATGTCTGCCTGTATAGAGAGGCCTTCATGAGATCTCATCTTCTACAAACCTGTATAAGGCATCACAAAAGTGGAGTTGATCAGTGGTTCAAGAGGAAAATGGAGGCCCTGGTCCTTTGCATAAGTCAGAGTGTGCAAGCAATCCAGCACCTGGGGTTCCCCACCAGACCTGGGTAAACGGTGGTGGAAATGATCTTTGTATAATGTCAAGAGAGTCTGTGCTTATAATTGTAGTAAAAGCTGCCATTTTTTAGCTTTAGTTTGGATATGTAGTGTATGTATGTGCTTCCCATTCAGTATCTGCTGCCTACCATTGCTCTAACATTTTTATTTTGATATGTTTTTGCCCTATCTTTCAGCTTGCATGTAAATTAATGAAAACAGATGCAAAGTTACAGAACAAAAAAAAACACACACAGAACTCTGTAATCACTGGAGCTTAGGTTCAGTAAGTCATGAACTGGTACAAAGCAGCCCATGTCTCCGTAATGATTTTGGAAACAGCACTTGGTCCTTTACAGAATGCAGAGGGATTTAAAGGTTCACCTTAATTAGGAAAAGAAACAATAAACACACAGGTGAGACAGTGACATTATTTTGATATGAAGCCAGCTCAACAATCTTTTAATAGGTTTCAATATGCTAGTGGGCTTACTTTAACCAAACATTCACAAGCTGGGTTAATTAACATCACGCTGTGGGTTAATAACTTGCTGAGCCGGGCTGTGGGCCTCTACCTCTGAATTATACGCCAGCTGAAGAACTGGCCCTGAACAAAAATCAGGGTCGATCTTCTGACACAAAGGAGTCCAGTGTATTCAGTTCATTGACTGTAGGCAATTTTGAGTATAATACAGATTCTCCAAACTGGTGGGGACTAAATTCATCTTAATTAGTGATCACTTGAACATCTAGTGTGTAATTCTTTTTAAGATAGGACCTGGCAATGTAAGGGTTCTATACAAAAGTACCCTAGAACTGAATATACAAGTCCGTACAGGATCTCACAGAGTTTTTTGTGATTGCAAAAATGCTCGATTTTGTTGCGGCTGTTTTCAAAATTTGCGATGCAGTTTGCATAGTTTTTCGTGCTTTTATGCAGAAAACTACTCGAATTGCAATTGCGCCAAATAGTTTTGCAAGGTCTTTCACAGTGTTTGTTAGTAAATGAGCCCTTTAGCTGTGCTCATGTTCAACGTATTTGAATCGAAGTGGCTGACATCACATGACTCGTCCTTGCCCAAACCTGCGGAAAATCTGCTTCTTGGAATATTCCGGAGTTTCCTTGATTTTATGTTCATTTCTATTCAATTCAATTCAATTCAGTTGTATTTGTATAGCGCTTTTTACAATAGACATTGTCTCAAAGCAGCTTTACAGAAATATCAACACGGTGTACAGATATTAAAGGTGCGAATTTATCCCAACTGAGCAAGCCACTGAGTGGCGATGGTGGCAAGGAAAAACTCCCTAAGATGTTTTAAGAGGAAGAAACCTTGAGAGGAACCGGACTCAGAAGGGAACCCATCCTCATCTGGGTAACAACAGATAGTGTGAAAAAGTTCATTATGGATTTATATGAAGTCTGTATGGCGTTAGGAGCAGCCGTAGTCCCAGCAGTCTGGAATTAGAGAAGATTTGAGCTCCATCCAGAGACAGAAAGGATCTGGATCTCTAGTATCTCCATAAATTCGTGTGGGGCTCGGCGAAAGGAGAGAGGGAGAAAAAAGATAATTATGACTGCGAAGTAGTAGAACAAGATCTGAGATCGCAAAATCCTGGAGGGACTGATATACCATACAAATTCCTGCAAATCAAGAAAATTAAACTAGAAATTGAACAGGTGGAGTATGGGAAAATGTGCAATGTCTCAGGTGAGTTATCAGGTAAGTGGGGATCCCAATGCAGAGGATTTATTAAGAAACAAACAAAAAACTAAATACATAACAAAGTAGATCCCAGAGATTTGGGCCAAGCCAGCAAACAAGCCAAACTGGAAATAAGGCAGTAGTAACTCAGATAAGTGCACCATTAGTTACTTGCAAAACCAAAAAACACAAGAGGGTATACACTGCCCGACCCTAATATTGGCACCGTTGGTAAATATGAACAAAGAAGGCAGTGAAAAGTTTTTATTTTGTCTTTATTGTTTAACCTTTCAATCTTTTGTTCAAAACATTCACAAAAATACTCAGCTCTCATGGATAGCAAAAAAATGCAAACAACACAGGTTCGTCGAAAAAAATATCTTTGTTACATATAGGTGTGCAACAATTATTGGCACCCTTTTAGTCAATACTTGGTCAAGATAACAGCTCTGAGTCTTCTCCTATAACGCCTGATGAGGTTGGAGAATACATGGCGAGGGATCTGAGAGCGTTCATCCATACAGAATCTCTCCAGATCCTTCACATTTCAAGGTCCACACTGGTGGACTCTCCTCTTCAGTTCACCCCACAGGTTTTCTATGGGTTTCAAGTCAGGGGACTGGGATGGCCATGGCAGGAGTTAGTCTGCTAACCTGAAATCGTGCATGGTACACCCCTCTGGTCTACTTGCCAAGATGCTTTCTTTTAGTTATTCTGTCACGTCTTTGTGTCCTACTTTCTTATGAGCAGGAAAACTAATTCATCTGCTCTCATGCAATTCTGAATCCAGTTTATCATCCATCTTTTTGTGTGCTGTGTACAAAGTTATGCAGTGTGAGAAGTGCAATGATTCAGAAAGTTTGAAAGTTAAACAATTGAGTCACATGGTGGCATTGTTCATAGTTTTGTTTATTCACATACTTTCACATGTTCTGTCTCGCTCTGCCAACGGCTTAAATTTCACACCTGAATTTCTGGGAAATTTTACAATACACTGAAGATAGATATTGTGGTTTTTAGTTTGGAGGCTGGGGGGATCAGAGTGTTCACTCTAAACCGATAGAAACTATGAAAATGTCCCTACTGAACATTCACTACTCTCCCTGAACACAGCATTGTTTAATAAAAGTCAGACAAGCTCTGAGAGCATGGACAAATTAAAGCTGTTTGTTTGGCATGTTAACACTTCCTCAGTGTTGGAGAACGACCCCGGCAGAAAACAAGAATTGAGAGACAAATAACATCAATGTACTTCATGAAGCTCAATTTCAACACTTAGGCTTTTCCTTAATGAAAAAATATATATGGGGTAAAATAAGCTGGCACATGTTACAACTTTATAAACATGGTTTACGCATGGAAGTGTCTAATTTAAAGAATAAGTATCTATAACTCTGTTTGGACTGGGTTAGTTTTACAGGAGGAGTAATAGACTTTTTAATGGAGTATCTCAAGGACACACAGTGCTTGCTGTGTCCATGCTGACCCCCTGTCCACCACCAAAAACTCCTACAATGGGCATGTGAACATCAGAACTGGACCATGGAGCAATGGATGAAGGTGGTCTGATCTAATGAATCACTATTTGTGTGTGTGTGTGTGTGTGTGTGTGTGTGTGTGTGTGTGTGTGTGTGTGTCGCTTACCTGGGGAACAGACAGCACCAGGATGCACTATGGGAAGAAGACGAGTCGGTGGAGGAAGTGTGATGCTCTGGGCAATGTTCTGCTGGGAAACCTTGGGTCCTGCATACATGTGGATGTTACTTTGACACGTACCACCTACATAAACATTGCTTCAGACTCAGTTCCCTCTTTCAGCAGGATAACGCTCCCTGACACCTGCAAACATTGTTCAGGAACAGTTTGAGGAACATGACAGAGTTCAAGGTGTTGACTCGACCTCCAAATTCCCCAGATCTCAATTCGATCGAGCATCTGTGGGATATGATGGACAGGGAGGCCCCACCTCACAACTTACAGGACTTAAAGGATCTGCTGTTAACATCTCGGTGCCAGGTACCACAGCACAACTTCAGAGGTCTTGTGGAGTCCGTGGCTTGATGGGTCAGAGCTGTTTTGAAGGCACAAGGAGATGAGAACCTACACAATATTAGGCAGGCAGTTTTAATGTTATGGCTGATGGTTTATACATTGAAATAAGCTTTTTACAAATGCTGGCCAATATTGTTGGTCTATAAAATATTTTTTTTTTATTGCCAATTAATCAGTTAACCCTTGTGCGTCAATCAAAAATGGCGCACTTATATAGTGCTTTTATCCAAAGCTAAAAAAAAGTTACACATAGAGGACAAAAATTTCCATGTCCAAAAACTGTCCAGAAGGCTTGAAATATTTCACTTTGTGTGTAATGAATCTAAAATATATGAAAGTTCCACTTTTTGAATTAAATTATGGGGAAAAAATAACTTTTGCACGATATTCAAATTTTTTGAGATGCACCTGTATTTTTCCCCAGAGGCTAAACCTGATAAAATACTACACACTTCAGAATTTTTATTATTTTTTTAAATCGTTTTGAAACCTTGTCAACAAAATAAAAGCCTATGAACACAGAGCGCATGATTTTATGCTAAACGTCACAGGGATTAAATATTGCAGTTTGAACGGGTTTCAATGAGGACGTTTTTGTCCTTAAGGTCCTGAGTGGAACTGTTTTGTGTATCTAGTTTAAAATAGATTTATCAAAGCAAATGAGGGTGAAATATTAAAATTCCAATAAAAATACACACTTTTTGCAAAATTGATGCTTTTAGCAAAATTGTTTTTAAAAATAAATAAAAAGTCAAAAATGTCCATGAGGACACACAAGGGTTGATCTTTACAAACAAAATGTTCTCTAACTTCAAACCCACCATTTACCAGAAAAACTAAAGAGCATGTATGATATGCAGACAGTCTGACACACTCCTTGGCTTCACACTCCCTGGCTTCCAAAGTTACACAACATGAGTGGATTTTTTGGTGTAAGCACTTGCTGGAGACACAAGAAGTGAGACTGAGACCTAAAAACATATTTAGGTGTGTGCGTGTGTGTGCTGTTGCACTTTGGCACCACACTAGATGCTGGTTGGTCATGTTTTACCTGTTCATTGTTATTAAAATGTATTTGAACAAAGTTAATGTTAGTTAATGAGCAAGCCTGATGTGTATTGGTGTATTCCTAACATTTAGCTTAGCATGGTTACACTTGTATGTTGAAGTCATGAATAAAGGTGAGAAATTACCACTGAAATGTTGTTGAAAATGTTACACATTCTGAAATATGAAGTATTTTAGTGCTGATAAAAATGGTGCACAGTACTTGAATGAACAGTTTTAAAAATGGAAGTCCTGTAAAAAATGACCCTAAGACACTAGCTTAATCTATTTATTAATTTATTTCAGTCTGGATGGAAACTGAGACGTTGTTTAGTGCGTCTCTGGTGTCATCCTTAAAGAAAAAAAATTCAGTTCTTTAAAAGCTCTGGAATTGAATTTTGATTCATCAATATGAAGCATGACCATGATGCAGAAAATTCTTCCTACAACAAAGAGAAAGAAGAAAAACAGACATTAAAAAAAGAACAATTTTCTTATTTAAAAGAAACTGCATTAAACAGTAGAAAAGTGCTCCATAAGTCTATAGTAAAGTCAACTCCATCCTCACCTAACATGAAACAAGGTCAAGGGGAAGTGGAGTGAGAGACGCCAATAAAAATAAATAAATAAATAAATAAATAAACGGGTATTGTATATTAAAATGGTATTGGAATACAGGAAATACACTTTAGCTGAACTGAAGCGTAATCAGCATTGGGGGATATGAGAGATCGTAATCAGGGATTTGGTAAGCATTGCCTCAAAGAGCGCACAAGTGTATGAGTGTAAGTGTAGGGTAAGCAAGTGTAATGACAAATGTGAGTGGATTGGTATAAGTGTAATGTATTGGTATATGAGTATACAGATGAACAAGTGTACATATAGTATCTCACAAAAGTGAGTACACCCCTCACATTTGTGTAAATATTTGATTATATCTTTTAATGTGACACACTGAAGAAATGACACTGTGCTACAGTGTAAAGTAGTGTGTACAGCTTGTGTAACAGTGTAAATTTGCTGTCCCCTCAAAATAACTCAACACGCAGCCATTAATGTCTGAACCGCTGGCAACAAAAGTGAGCACACCCCTAAGTGAAAATGTCCACATTGGGCCCAAAGTGTCAATATTTTTTGTGGCCACCATTATTTTCCAGCACTGCCTTAACCCTCTTGGGCATGGAGTTCACCAGAGCTTCACAGGTTCCACTGGAGTCCTCTTCCACTCCTCCGTGATGACACCACGGAGCTGGTGGATGTTAGAGACCTTGTGCTCCTCCACCTTCCGTTTGAGGATGCCCCACAGATGCTCAATAGGGTTTAGGTCTGGAGACATGCTTGGCCAGTCCATCACCTTCACCCTCAGCTTCTTTAGCAAGGCAGTGGTCGCCTTGGAGGTGTGTTTGGGGTCAAGCATGTCTCCAGACCTAAACCCTATTGAGCATCTGTGGGGCATCCTCAAACGGAAGGTGGAGGAGCACAAGGTCTCTAACATCCACCAGCTCCGTGGTGTCATCACGGAGGAGTGGAAGAGGACTCCAGTGGAACCTGTGAAGCTCTGGTGAACTCCATGCCCAAGAGGGTTAAGGCAGTGCTGGAAAATAATGGTGGCCACAAAAAATATTGACACTTTGGGCCCAATTTGGACATTTTCACTTAGGGGTGTACTCACTTTTGTTGCCAGCAGTTTAGACATTAATGGCTGTGTGTTGAGTTATTTTGAGGGGACAGTAAATTTACACTGTTACACAAGCTGTACACTCACTACTTTACATTGTAGCAAAGTGTCATTTCTTCAGTGTTGTCACATGAAAAGATATCATCAAATATTTACAAACATGTGAGGGGTGTACTCACTTTTGTGAGATACTGTATGTATGAGTGTACTGCTGTACAGGTGAACAACTGTATGGGTGTAGCTGTATATGATTATACAGGTGTACAAGTGTATTGGTGAATGAGTGTAGCTGTATATGAGTGTCCATCTGTATGGGTGTAGCTGTATATGAGTGTCCACCCCTATGGGTGTAGCTGTATGAATGTACAGGTGTACATGTGTATTGGTGTAGCTGTATATGAGTGTACAGGTGTATGGGTGTAGCTGTATATTAATATGTTAGTTTACTAGTGAATCTTCTACAAGTGTTGTGGTGTGTGTATTCCGATACAAGCATACTGGTGAACAAGTGTATTCTTATGCGTTTGTACCAGTGTACTATTGTATTGTACGAGTGAGTGTAGTGGCATAGGAGCGTCCCGGTGTTTGTGTATATTAGGGCTGGAATGATTAGTCCAAATAATCAATAATGTGGAATATGAAAAATGATCAATGTGGATATTTAGAATCAATAACAGGAACATGTTATAATGGATGAGTGCGTATTCCTGGGTAGAATGTAATACCATAGTGAAGCCACTGGGGGCAGCAGTGCTCACATTGCCCTGTGTGTACAGTACTGTACGATAGAACTGTTTTAGGCCCAGCAGTTTTTAGTTTTAAAGGTGTGTGTGTGTGTGTGTGTGTGTGTGTGTGTGTGTGTGGGTGTGTGTGTGTGTGGCAGAGTGACCTTTCTAGTTCATGAGTTTAGACTCGTCTTTGGTGCGCAGTGTGTGATACAGATCAGAAAATGAGGGGTTGCACAACCAGCACTTACCATAAACAGAGAGAGAGAGCGAGACAGACAGAAAAAGGGAGACGGTTTTTTCAGATTTCCTGTCTACTGTCAGACTCTGACTCATAGCGTCAAACTTCTTCCTCCTTCCTCTGTTAGTGTGTGTTGTGTGAAGCAAGGGGGGAGGAGATGGATGAAGAACCTAATCAGTAGTGGGTATATAAGCGTGTTTAGATGGAGGTTATTATGATGGCTGATGGTTCGAGCTGTGTAATAATCAGTTTAGAGGAGCAGTAATGGAGCGACTCGGTGTATCTGTGTTGAGCTGCGTGCTGCTGCTTTTCTCCACTTCCTTTTTTACAGGCCTTCACGGTGAGTAACACACACTTCCTGATGTTCACTATTATGTTATACAACATATGGGTTTCAAATCTTACAGCAAATTATAACATCACATACAATAATGTTTAATAATGTATAATAATATTATGTTAAATACCTTTTGGAATTTTGCAATTAATGTAAAAGTACATCTTTCTGATTGGCCAGTAGGTGTGTTGTTGTTGTTGTTGTTGTTTTTTGCTTTTATACACGCACACACACACACACACACACACACACACACACATATTTACATATATATATATGAGAGAGACAGAGAGATACATGTAGGTCCAGTCCAAATTTTCATCAAAGTTCTAAAAAATGCTTTTGATAATCAACAGGAAAGTTTAAAGTTGTTTATTTTTCAATAACAGCACATACACAAGCATTATGTTCATCTTATACAGCAGCAATTTCCCATAGATTACTTTTTTATTTAGAAATGTATTAAAGAATGACATCATACTTTTAATCTGTTTATAGTTACATTTATTGTCAGTTCCATTTTATCCATTTGTACTTTTTATCCAATTGTGGTTACATTTAAACTTATGGAACATCTGTGAAACAAATTAGTTACTGCTCTTACTTATGTTTTAGCAGTTTTAAACAGTCACAAACCATTACAAAGCGCTGACACTGGAGACTCCTTCCATAAATGTTTCATAAACATCTCTGTACTTTGAGTTTTTAAAATCTGTTTATGTGGAGCGTCTGCGGTACACGTCCCTGTAAATGAACGAGCTGTTGCTATAGAAACGATAACGTATTAGAACGAGTGCTTTAATATAAACCTGCGCTACTGTCAGAGCCGCTGTTATAGAGAATTAATCACCACCTTCTAACCAATTACAGTCCAGAACTCAGCAGCAGTGTGGTGTAAAGATTAGAATTATATATATATATATATATATATATATAAAATTACTGATCTTTTAATCCATAAATCACATGATAATTTCCCTCTCACTCTGTCTGTGTCTCTCAGCGAGCCCCATCTCTCGGACTCCATTCGTTCTAAGCAAACTATGTAAGTTTTGTGATGTCAGGCTAAGTGAGTGTAACACCACTCAGGGCCACTGCATGGTCAACTGCAATATCACTTCCATCTGCGAGCGCAGTGATGAGGTCTGCGCTAGTGCATGGTACATACACACACACACACACACACACACACACATACACACACACACACTCTGGTCATGTCACAGATCAAAATAAATACTATAATAATCTAAATAGTTATTTTAAAAAGACTAACTCTTTGATCATTATTATTATTGTTATTATTGTTAAGGCGCAGAGATGGTGAGAACATCACCGTGGAAACCGTGTGTCATGACCCATCGGAGCCGTTTCACGGTGTGATCCTGAAAGACTTCAATAACAAGGAGTGTGTGATGAAGCAGTACGCACACCTCGGGCCTGACTTCTACATCTGCTCCTGCCAAGAGGAAGAGTGTAATGAAAAGCTCATTTTCTCCTCAGGTAAATGATCTCATTTCAGTTCAACAAAACAATAATGTCACTTATTTAGATAAACAAGCCACTGATCATTTTTCGCTTTAAATAATCAAGCGACTGATCTTCTTTCAGTTTAGATAAACCACTCTCCTATTATTGTTATTAGAGTAGCAGTTGTAAGGCTCTTTGTTAGCCACCGTTTGTTTCAACTGTGTCTCATTTGCATTTTTGATAAATTAACTTACCCTGAAGGCCATAATTAACACTGTTTTGTTTTGTTTTGTTTTGGAGCAGAGACATCACTGAGAAACCCCCCAGTGTTGACCATCGTCCTTGTTCCTGTCTCGGTTCTGGCCGTCATGCTCCTCTCATTGATTTACTTCTGCTATGTTCACACACTCCGTCAGTCCAAACTGAAGCACGATTTTAGTGACACACATTCTATCCTCACCACCAAACACGAACGTTCTGACAGCATCTCAAACTGGCTCAATCACAACACGGAGCTTCTGCCCGTCCATCTGGATGAAATGGTGGGGAAAGGACGTTTCGCTGAAGTGCACCGCGCCCGACTCGGGCAAAAGACGAGTGAAAACGGGGTGTTCCAGACGGTCGCAGTGAAAATCTTCCCACTAGAGGAGTTCGTGTCCTGGAACACGGAGCGCGAGATCTTCCTGGACGCAGAGCTCTGTCACGAGAACATCGTCCACTTCCTGGCGGCAGAGAAACACACAGTGGAGCAACGGTTGTGGCTGATCACAGCCTATCACGCTCGAGGAAACCTTCGAGACTACCTCAGAGCCCACCGACTCGAGTGGACAGAGCTCTGCAAGATGGGTGGTGATGTCGTAAGGGGTCTGGCTCACCTGCACAGTGACCGGAATGCAGTGGGTGGAGTCAAAGTGCCGGTCGCTCACCGAGACTTGAAGAGTGACAACGTGCTGGTGAAGGACGACCGGAGCTGCTGCATCTGTGACTTTGGCCTCAGCATCCGACTCCACAACAACATGAGCACGGAGGAGCTCGCTAACAGGGGACAGGTCAGACCACACACACACACACACACACACACATACACACCCACATACACCCACATACACACACACAAACACACATATACACACACACACACACAAATACACCCACATACACACACACACATACACACACACACACACATACACACACATACACACATACAGAAAATGAAGGTTACAGAAGAGGATTTATTATTATTATTATTATTATTATTATTATTAACAGTATAAAATGATATGTTGACTGAGTTTTTTCTGCAGATTATAAACTCTATATGGATTACACGAGCTCTACAGGAAACTATTATTTGTATTTTACTTATTTTGCATGTTTACCTGTGCTCAGGTGGGCACGGCGAGGTACATGGCCCCCGAGCTGCTGGAGTCCAGACTGAACCTGGAGAACATTGAGTCCTTCAAACAGGCAGACGTTTACTCCATGGCTCTGGTGCTGTGGGAGATCACGTCCAGGTGCACAGCCATCGGAGGTACTGCGTTAACGCTATCATGCTAATTCACAGGTTATCGTGTTAGCATTTCCAAATCACGTCAGAGTTAGCGTGGCTTTACAAATTTCTGTTCCATAAACCTAAATATTCAAATAGCTTCTTAGCTCAGTAGCTAAATATCACTTTATAAAATGAAGTATGACACACATAAACTACACAGCTCAGACAAAACAACATCAGACTTTATTCAAGTTAAATTTGAGAATATTCTAAATTCATTGATGTAACAGACAGCCCAAGTATGCTGCCATTTTATGTGAGTACAGCAGCAAACATGCTAAAATTAGCAACAGAACAAAAAACATGGTGGAATGCTCTTCATTTTTCAGTAAGGAGCACAAACAGGTGCATCTGCACCACAGATCCACTTCCTGTAGGTGCACCTACACTTCCTGTGTGATGTGTGTGTGTGTGTGTGTGTGTGTGTGTGTGTGTAAAAACCATAGATATAAATACTTAGATGCTGCATTTCCTATTTAGCCCTGTTTTACTAAACACGTCAGTGGCTTCTTATGGTGCTATTCGGTGCTGAGAAAGAAACTCGGCACTTTACACTGTTAACACAGTCAGTACTGCAGTTTTACACTTAACACAATCAGTACTGCAGATTAACGCTGTTAACACGGTCAGTACTTGAGATTTACACTAACAGTCAGTACAGCAGATTTACACTGTTAACACGGTCAGTGCTGTAGATTTACACTTAACACAGTCAGTAGTGCAGTTTTACACTGTTAACACGGTCAGTACTGCAGATTTACACTGCTAATGCAGTCAGTACCGCAGATTTACACTGTTAATGCAGTCAGTACTGCAGTTTTACACTTAACACAATCAGTACTGGAGATTTACACTGTTAACATGGTCAGTACTGCAGATTTACACTAACACAGTCAGTACTGCAGATTTACACTGTTAACATGGTCAGTGCTGCAGATTTACACTTAACACGGTCAGTACTGCAGATTTACACTGTTAACGCATTCAGTACTGCAGACTTACACTGTTAACGCAGTAAGTACTGCAGTTTTACACTTAACACAGTCAGTACTGCAGTTTTACACTGTTAACATGGTCAGTACTGCAGATTTACACTAACACAGTCAGTACTGCAGATTTACACTGTTAACACAGTCAGTACTGCAGATTTACACTGTTAACACGGTCAGTACTGCAGATTTACACTGTTAACACGGTCAGTACTGCAGATTTACACTTAGCACGGTCAGTACTGCAGATTTACACTGTTGACACGGTCAGTACTGCAGATTTACACTGTTAACATGGTCAGTACTGCAGATTTACACTTAGCACGGTCAGTACTGCAGATTTACACTGTTAACGCAGTCAGTACTGCAGATTTACACTGTTAACACCGTCAGTACTGCAGATTTACACTGTTAACACCGTCAGTACTGCAGATTTACACTGGTAACGCAGTCAGTACTGCAGATTTACACTAACACAGTCAGTACTGCAGATTTACACTGTTAACACGGTCAGTACTGCAGATTTACATTAACACAGTCAGTACTGCAGATTTACACTGGTAACGCAGTCAGTACTGCAGATTTACACTAACACAGTCAGTACTGCAGATTTACACTGTTAACACGGTCAGTACTGCAGATTTACACTTAGCACGGTCAGTACTGCAGATTTACACTGTTGACACAGTCAGTACTGCAGATTTACACTGTTAACATGGTCAGTACTGCAGATTTACACTTAGCATGGTCAGTACTGCAGATTTACACTGTTAGCACAGTCAGTACTGCAGATTTACACTTAACACAGTCAGTACTGCAGATTTACACTTAACATGGTCAGTACTGCAGATTTACAGTTAACACATTTAGTACTACAGTTTTACACTTAACACGGTCAGTACTGCAGATTTACACTAACGCAGTCAGTACTGCAGATTTACACTGTTAACGCAGTCAGTACTGCAGATTTACACTGTTAACGCAGTCAGTACTGCAGATTTACATTAACGCAATCAGTACTGCAGAGTTACACTGTTAACGCAGTCAGTACTGCAGATTTACACTTAACACAGTCAGTACTGCAGATTTACACTGTTAACGCAGTCAGTACTGTAGATTTACACTGTTAACGCAGCCAGTACTGCAGATTTACACTTAACACAGTCAGTACTGCAGATTTACACTTAACACAGTCAGTACTGCAGATTTAGACTGTTAACGCAGCCAGTACTGCAGATTTACACTGTTAACGCAGTCAGTACTGCAGATTTACACTGTTAACACAGTCAGTACTGCAGATTTACACTGTTAACGCAGTCAGTACTGCAGATTTACACTGTTAACGCAGTCAGTACTGCAGATTTACACTGTTAACGCAGCCAGTACTGCAGATTTACACTGTGATTTGACTAACAGAATAATGGATTTTTATTCGGCCTTCCTCTGTAGTGCTATTAATGTAGTTTGTTCCACAAATAAACATTTACAAGACCAGAGTATCTATTAATTACATAGTTATTATTATGTATAATAAGGATATCAGTATGTATAATATTAAATAGTGAGTTATATGCTAGTGTATAATATTATGTGTATATATATTATATTATTAGAATGATGTATGTTTCTATTGAATTGTATTTTATATATTATAGAATTTTATATATATAGTATAATTTATATTATGCCATTAATACTGCTGTAATATATTATTAGTTCGATTTGTATCTTTACAATGTGTGTTGATTATATTCTATCATTTTAATATTATATAAATAGCGGCTCCTGGCCAAAACTTCTGAAATCTAATTTAATGACTACTCGATTTAGTACGACTTATTTTTGGATCAACGCGATAGAACGTTCTCTTTTCTTCCCTCGTTTATTGTATGGAAATAAAAAAACAGAGCGGCGATTCAAAAGGAAGTTCAGCGAAACAGTCACAGCTCTCTGATTTTTAATCCATTTTTATCTCTATGCTGATTTATGTAGAGCGCTAATCTAATCTCACATGCTAATCACTATGTAACACACTAGCTAACACGTAACACGCTAGTTAGCTGGTTTTGTTTGGGTAAAGCTGTTTAGTTAGCTGTAACTGATGTGTGCTTGTGTTCCAAGGGTTATTATGGACAACCTAATCTGATTATGCTAACTGTGTGTGTGTGTGTGTGTGTGTGTGTGTAGAGCTGAGAGAGTACGAGCCACCTTTCGGAAAGTTGAATCAGCCGTGTATTGAGAGCATGAAGGACACCGTGATCAGAGACCGAGAGCGACCTGAGATCCTGCTTGGCTGGAGGACACACCCGGTAATAATGCTACCATTGCTAAGCTAAGCTTGCACTAATGTTAGCCAAATTCAGGTACCTGTGTGATGACATATCTACTGCTAGAGAGGTAACATTAATGTTAGCTAAGCTTATCTCTCCAAGTCATGTTGCTGGCCAAATTTGCTATTATATATTACACTAATTCTCCATCATTGTGTGTGTGTGTGTGTGTGTGTGTGTGTTTCAGGGTGTGAATGTGCTGTGTGAGATGATCGAGGAATGCTGGGATGAGGATCCGGAGGCTCGCCTGACAGCTTCGTGTGTATCCGAGAGATTTAACAACTTCAGTGATCCGTCATTCCTCTACACCGACTTGATCAACGAGGATAAAACAAGCAACCTCCCGGAGACAGAGGCGGAGCTTTTAAATTTAAGCTCATGAAACGTGTAGCGGATGCGTTTCTGTCCGCAGACTTTCATTTCGCGTTTGTACTTCAGAAGAAAATCTGTATAAAATCAAGAAAACCATAAGTATTTTTTATGTATGTTAAACTTTCTGTAAAGTGAATAATGAGACGATGTAAAAGTGACCTAAACTGACTTTTATTATAAATCACATAAAGATAATTCTCTAATCATGGCTTAAGAAATATTATCTTATCTAATGTCAACTTGCTGGTGCTGTTTGTGGAATTTTATTTAATACTGGCCACTTTTAGCAAAAGCTACGTAACAGGTTAGCTAGCTAGTTTTGTGGATTTTCTGTATTGTTAGCTAACTGATTTTTTTTTTTTTCGGCTTGGCTGTCGGCTAGTTCCATTTTTAGTGCTAATGTTAGATTTGAATGGGTTTGTTTTAGCGTTTGGAAATTTCACCAATATTCTGTAATATTTAGTATAATATTTAGTAAACTTTTATACAAAATGTTTCCTCCTCGTCTGAGGTGTAAAAGTTTGGTACTGACCATGACAAAAATCAAAAATTACATTAAAAAAAAAAAGCAGTAATGATTTGTTTCCATGAAGCTAATATTGCAAAGCTAATTCCTCTAATCCTGTAGCCATGGCCTATACGCTAGTTAGGTGTACAGATAAATTCATCAACTAAAATTTTATCCAAAATCAGCTACCTAGGGCTGATTAAAAATGTTAAATAAAATTCCCAATGTTAACTAACTAATTTTGCGGGGGAAATTTCCCATTAGCCAGCTAGCGTTGTGGATTTTTTTTTTTTTCAAATGTGTGCTAACAGTTTTGTTCTGTTGGATAGCTAGCTTTTCAGAGGTAATGGTAGCTATAGACAGCTTTGTTTCAGTGTTTGGAAATTTTCTTTAATGTTAGCTAGCTAGCTTTGTCCACCAATATATCACCAATAGCGCGAATTAGCCAGCTAGTTTGTAGTTTTTCACACACTTAAATATCATAATATTATGTTTCCTTTCCGCTGAGGTGTAAAAGTGTCAGTCTGGAAAATGACAAGTTTTGTTGGGGAAAATTTCACTTTTTGGATTTTCTGGAATATTGTAATTAGATTTGTTGTGTGAGCTAGCTAGCTTTTTAGGGTTAATGTTAAATATAACTAACTTTACTTCATGTGTTTTTATACAACATTATTAAGGTCATTTGTTTGAGTAAAATTTTTCTCTAAATGTTGCTAGCTAATTATGTTGATCAACATTCTCTAAGATTAGACTGGAGATTTACACACACTTAAATATCATAAAAATTGCTTCCTCTTGTCTGAGGTGTAAAAATTTCAGTGTGGAAAATGGAGGTATGTGCTGACAAAGCAAACTACATGTTAAAGAAAATACAAGAAAAAAATTAATATTGAAGAAAAATGATAGCAGCAGCAGCAGCTGATATTTATCTGTACATCTTAGTGAATTCCGGTTCAGCGAGTCAGATCATTTGACTCCTCTCACCATAAGAGTCGACTCTTTCAGCTCCCAAATGGCTCATTTCCATTCCTTTTCTGAACTGAACGTAGCTTATGATCTTTTAATCTGTGATTATGCTTCTTATGTCTGAAACTGTTTCACGAAATCTTACTCGAATAGTTGTCCATCTTCACCATGCAGCAGATCCGCTCGGTCATACCGACTCACTTCCTAAACAGAGTCAAACACATGACTCGCCCTTCAAAGACTTTTCCACTGAAGCTGTTTTATTATATTGCACTGCAAGAGAAACGGTTTTGCCAATATTCACAAACAAAAGGCTCACGCGTGTCTCAGGTCAACTCTCAAGGTTTACTGTAAAAGTGCTGATTCAAAGAATCGACTCCTTTACGAATGACAGATCACTAGTATATCCTCCATCCAGTGCAGACAGGGATGTACATTCTAACTTTCTCTCGCATGGAGTGGTTTTCCTCTTCAGTCTGAAAAAGACAAACTTAACGTTTTGACACAGAATAAAAAACCCCTACTAAATTAACAGAAATTACAATTAAACGTCATACAACACAGTTCCAGTTTAAGAATCACACCTTCTTTATTATTTTTGTTCAAATATATATTAACGTAAAAAAATATATACATATATAGAAATGTTCTCACCAAATTTATTCCCATCATTTTTAGGAGTTTGATTCACAATTGATTCAATTGATCGAATGAGAGAAAAGCAGTGTCAGTGTAAAGTGTCTGTTAATGTAGAATCTAAATAGAAAATATTGTAAAAATAGTACGTATAGTGTAAATAAGTGACTCGGATGATGCCTATGTGTAGAAATGTGAACACTAGCCTCTGGATAATTAGCATGTAGCTGCAGTGGCGCTATTTTAACAATAATGCAAAAACCCAACTTGTGTAAAAATAAGTGTTTTGCTTCATCTTTCTCACTGTTGTCACCTGTTTTGGGGAGTGTTTAGACTGGCATTAATACACCACTGTCAATCATTATGCAAATTAGAATACATGTAGATTAGATTAAAGTATATATTTCTTCATCGGTTACGAACGCCCGTGCGCACATTTCACTTTCGCTTCCAAATTTGCTGCAATTTGAAGGCTGCAATTGCTTAAATGGTGGGTTAATTATCGTTCTTAATGAAAAAGACAACAGACAGTACAATGACAAACTCGCTTATATTAAACCAAATCTTCCGCCATCTTCCCGTCAGTCCGCTCGCCTCACTCTCCCCGTCAGTCCGCTCGCCTCACTCTTCCCGTCAGTCCGCTCGCCTCACTCTTCCCGTCAGTCCGCTCGCCTCACTCTTCCCGTCAGTCCGCTCGCCTCACTCTCCCAGTCAGTCCGCTCGCCTCACTCTTCCCGTCAGTCCGCTCGCCTCACTCTTCCCGTCAGTCCGCTCGCCTCACTCTTCCCGTCAGTCCGCTTGCCTCACTTTCGTCACGTGACAAATGAACTCTGACTCATTCGGCTCATGCTGAATTGAGCAGACGCCTTCAGTTTTTAATTGTAATGTTCGTTTCCACGTTCAAAAAACAATGTTGCATGCTGCGCCTGCGTCAGACTCGTGCTGGGGATGTGTGTGTGTGCATGTCTGTGTGTGTGTGGACAGCATTTACCGCGAGTTTTACAAATCAGGATAATCACGCACGGTTTTAATAATAATTTAATGTGACACGGTAACACGAACCGTCGGGGAATTTTATCGTGGTTTATCGTGAAACCGGTAACCGCTTCATTCCTACTTCTACTCGTCATTGGAAAACGTAGCAAAACACATTCAGTATCGTAAAAAATAATACTACATAATCATGATCAGCGGTAATATTGGTGAGCTAGAAATAGCCGATGAGTTATTTTATCCTTTTTATAAATTTCAAATATTACACATGGTTATCAAGACTATCGATTGTGTTCTTCTGATTCACAGATTAGATTTAGGTACTGATGAATCGTGATGCCCGATTTTACGACACGGAGAAGTTCAGAATTGGGGTTCACACAGATTAACTCTGCAGAGGTGTGCTGATTTTAATCCGAGCCCAATACACTGCCCAGCACGCACATGCCACACTCAACACCAACAGAAATGTCCAGAGGGCATAGATGGCGTTGTAATCCCTCGCCTCGCCCACTGTGGCAGCCTGTGGGAGAACGAGACCTTAGAACACATTTTTACACACACACCCAGATTAGTTTGATGTGGTAGCTTCCTTACGATTAGTCCTCCAGCGACGATGGCAAAGAAGATGGACATCAGGGAGAAGTACACACAGCGCTTCATGGGGTACTCTGTTCCAATAAAGCTCCTGACAATAACAAACATAAACTTTTATATAGAATGCTGCACTGTAATTCTGTTAATCTGTACTGTTGATCTGTGCTGTAATTCTGTAAATAGACACTGTAAATATGCCCTGTAAATAGACACTGTAAATAGACACTGTAAATATGCCCTGTAAATATGCCCTGTAAATATGCCCTGTAAATAGACACTGTAAATATGCCCTGTAAATAGACACTGTAAACAGACAATGTAAATATGCCCTGTAAATAGACACTGTATATAGACACTGTAAATATGCCCTGTAAATAGATACTGTAAATAGACACTGTAAATATGCACTGTAAATATGCCCTGTAAATAGATATTGTAAATAGACAGTGTAAATAGACACTGTAAATATGCACTGTAAACAGACAATGTAAATATGCACTGTAAATATGCCCTGTTAATATGCACTGTAAATAGATACTGTAAATAGACACTGTAAATATGCCCTGTTAATATGCACTGTAAATAGATACTGTAAATAGACACTGTAAATATGCACTGTAAATAGACACTGTAAATATGCACCATAAATAGACACTGTAAACAGACACTATGTCTGTAAGAATTTACTGTAAATCTAAATTTTCATGGTTTGCTTTTATCCAAGAATAAACTATTGCTTTAAATACCATTTTTAACCCATGTGCAATTATTTTAAAGTAAATGTTGTGTAAAATAGTAGTGATAGTAGTGATCGTCTTTTTCCCTTTCATTTTTTCCTTTTAAATGGAAACATTAGAAAGATCAGAGATTCAGTTTCAGTCACAGAGAGACAGACAGGTCTTACACTTTACGGCAGTGAGGACATCGAACACTCTTCTCTCCTGACTGAGGGCCCTATAACACAGGGAGAATCTTCAGACTGGCATAATAACGCTCATTTTAATACTTTATTAATAACATTATTACGATTAATGCCTGATTAATACACGGTCTCACCAATACAACTGTCCAATGTTGGGCTTCTACAGACTTATTGAAACTGCGTATATTTCCGATAAAATGTTTACTGTAAATCTGTCTTTCACTAACTCAACATCAAATCTGTACAAGTTTACCATAAATATTTAAACTTTACTGTAAATCATCACTGTATAGTAAATCCTCTTCTAACTCTACCGTGAGTCTGTAAAAAGCTATTATAAGATAATGATGATTCTCACCAGGAACGTTTGGCTGCAGTGTCCACAGCTCGCTCGCGTCCCATAATACGGCACCACTGCACTGCTTGGACCTTGACCAGTCAGCTCGATCACTCTCTTACTGAGGAAACACAGAAACAGAATTATAACCCCAACTGATTCACACGTCAACCACCACAGGAGAAAATAACTAGGTTAGCTTTCTTTTTTCCTTACCACTGAGGACGGGGACACGCCACTCTCTGTGAGGAGGTCTTACAGATCAGGAGACAATGGCATGAACAGCGCACAAACCTCTTTCCTGCAGGGGGACTACTTATAGGCTGCACGCATACACACAAACACACACACACACACACACACACACACACACACACACACACACACACACAGAGCACAACTCATTTATAAAAACTGGTAAAGCCCAAATGTGTGAGCTTAAACTGCAACTTGTAGCATAAATACTAACAGAGTTGTAGTGTGGTCACTTGTTTCCTGTTCATTTCAAAGAAAATAAAAAAATAGCAGTTGCAGTAATCCCATTAACCACACATACACTCAGTGGACGATGCTGTACAACAGCACCCCCTCGTGGTCGTCCAGCTAACTACTATTACTGTGGATTGTTTTTCTATCATATTTTGTTTGTCCTTACATTTAATAAACCGTGAAACATCCGTGAAACAAGTTCGTTACTGTTGTCACTTATGTTATAGCAGCTATAAACAGTCATTCCCTCACCATCCCTCTCTCTATTCTCTCTCGAAGTTAATAAGGCAAAAAAATGCTGCTTGTTATATCAAGTAACCAAGAAACCGCAAATAAGTGTAAACTCCTCTGTCCTGAAGATGTGGGAGAACTTAAAATTAGAGATGTACCTCTGACTGTTACAAAGCTCTGACACTGGAGACTCTTTCCATACATCTTACATAAACATCTCCTTACAGAAAATTTCACCACATCAAAGATTACAGTTTATAACCCGTGTATGTGGGGTATCCACTGTACACGTCCCTGTGAACGAGCTGTTGCTATAGAAATGGTAACGTATCAGAACAAGCGCATTAATATAAACCTGCGTTACTGTCAGAGCCGCTGTGACAGAAGATTGATCAACACCTCCTGACCAATCAGAATCCAGACCTCAGCAGCAGCGTGGGATAAGATGAGTTTACTGCTGGTGTGGAAAAATGATCAGCGCACTTACCGTGGCCTCCTGACACACCCCACATTTCACAATCTGCTGGCCGCTGTTAGCGTTCATCGCGATCTGAGCTCCACATACACCACAGAACAGGGAGGTGGAGCCAACAGCTGGCACCGCCCAGTATGGAGGAGGAGCCTCTTCTTGATACAGTGGAGGGGATGGGACAACTGAAAAAAGACAATGAAAGTTATTGCAATTACACTAAGTAACTAAGTTTCTCGTTCAGTGTGCAACTATAAATATGTTGTACGTTTTGATGTAAATAGAATGTTTAAAACTGTTATTATTGAATAACATGAGTCATCAATAAGTAATTAAATCATTAAAGAATAAAATGTATCATTGTAAATTTTGTTTGCTCATTTACTTATTGATGTTGACTGTTTTATGTTTATAATAGTTACAATGTTTTATTCCCTTTAATTGTTTTGCGTTTTAAAGAAAAACAACTAGCATTATTCTCTAATGTGTAAATGACTCAGTGATTCCGTCTAAGTGATTCAGTGGTTCAGTCTAACCGACTCAATGATTCAGCCTAAGTGACTCAGTAATTCATCTAACTGACTCAATGATTCAGCATAACTGACTCAATGATTCAGCATAACTGACTCAATGATTCTGTCTGAGTTATCAGTGGTTCAGTCTAACTGACTCGATTATTACACCTAAGTGACTCAGTGATTTAGTGGTTCAGTCTAACTGACTCAGTCCCCAGTGGTTCAGTCTAACTGTCTCAGTGATTTAGTCCCAAGTGATTCAGTGCTTCAGTCTAACTGACTCAGTGATTCAAACCCGGAAATGACCCAATGTTTACAAACATTGATCGGTTCTACAGCCGAGAAACGTGAACTAAACAACCTTGGTGGATATATTTGTCACTAATTTAGAATAGCGACAATGATGTTTATTTTTTTATCTAATAAATAAGTGTCTGATATACATCGTTAAGCTACTGCGCTGAAACAAACTCCGAACCGAGTCTGACTCTTCAGTAAACATCACCTGAAAATGACTCATCAAGCAGTGTGTCAAACTGTGACCTAGTTCAACTCCGAACAATAAAAGTGTGTATGATCGCTTTACAGCATAAAATCGTTTCTAGGAGTCAATACACAGTATTTTTTGCACACACAAACACAAAAAGTCATCATAGAGTATTATAATCCGGAACTTATGACGCCGCTCAGTTCCTGATCTCTAATACGCTTCACTAATAAAATCATGTAAATAACCCGAATTAAACTCACGGTTTGGCATGGAGGAGTGGTGAAGATCAACTTCACTCGCCTCCGCACGGAGAAGGGGAGAGTTTTCTGCCTCATCCGCCATTTTCAGCGATTTAAAGAGATTAAACTATAGAAAACTTAGAAAACCGTGAAGTCCATCATCATGAAGCAGAGGGTAAGGGGCGTGGCTAATTGCGTCATCTCCGAACACATGACGACATTAATTAAATAAATAGAACATCTGAATTTACAACTGTAATCAACATCATCATCATTATAATAATAATAATAATAATAATAATAATAATAATAATAATAATACAAAATAGTTTTAGTTATAAAATACTGTTCAAAGTGCTGTACAATCAAGTAGTAAAAAATTAATAAAATATAGCAAAAAATAATAAAATAAAGTAAAACAGCGTTTATGGAAAATATAAATACACTGCATGAGCGTAAGGAGATTAAAAACACTCAAATTTAGAATCAAATAATATCCAGATGAAAAATATACGATATAATTACGATTTATACAATTACACGATTCAATTTTGATTGCCTTTAATTAACTGGCATTTCATTAAAATGTCTGTGCTTCCCAGCAGAGTGAAATAAACACAAAACATGTCAAAGTTTTTCTCACATCAGTAAATTATTGCATGATGAAGTTCCTCCTGATTCATTTAGATGCATTTCTCTGTAAATTATCAGATAGAATGTTCCTGTAGACTTCTGAATTCATTCTGCTCCTACCATCATGAGTTCATCATCAATAAAGATTAGTGAGAATGTTCCAGAAGCAGCCATGCAAGCTCAAGCCATGACGCTACCTCCGCCATGTTTCACAGATGAGCTTGTATGTTCTGGATCATGAGCAGATCCTTTCTTTCTCCACACGCTGCCCTTTCCATCACTTCGGTAGAGGTTAATCTTGGTTCCAGAACTTTTGTGGATCTCTCTATTTCTTTGCGAATTCCAATCTGGTTTTCTGATTCTTACTGTTGATGAGTGGTCTGCATCTTGTGGTACGGCCTCTATATTTCTGCTCTCGAAGTTTTCTTTAAACGGTGGATTGTGTGACCTTCACCCTGCCCTGTGGAGGTTGGTTGTGATGGCACTAACTGTTGTTTTTGGGTTTTTCTTCACAGCTATCACAATGATTGTTTCATCAGCTGCTGTTGTTTTCCTTGGCCGACCCGTTCCATGTCTGTTGTTCAGTACACCAGTGGTTTCTTTCTTTTTCAGCACATTCCAAATTGTTGTATAAGCTATGCCCAATGTTTCTGCAATGCCTCTGATTGATTTTCCTTCTTTTCTGAGGTTCAAAATGACTTTTTCCCCATAGACAGCTCTCTGCTCTTCATGTTGGTTTATCCTTTTTTAATAACAAATGCAGTCTTCACAGGTGAAACCAAGTGTAGACATTCAGAGCTATTTATTGTCACACATTCAATCTAACAGGACACGCCTAGGTAGCAAGAAACACCTGTCAGTCACATGTTCCAATATTTTTGCTCAACTACAAATTGGGTGGTCTATGTTCTATGTTGTTTAACGCATCTACATATAAATACCAGGAAATAAAAGCTGAAATTCTTAACTGTCTTCTCATATTCATCTTTTGTTCTCAAGCCCAGATGTCTTCAGTATACAGCAAAAACAAATTAATTGGCCTTGACGTTCCAATAGTTTCGGATGGGACCGCATTTAAAACACAAGTCCAAATGAATGGCTTGCACCATAAAGACATTAACACACAGAATCCAGGCTTCATGGATTTTAAACCACATATTTTAGCTGGTTTACCTGATGCTATATCTGTAAAACATTGCTCATAACAGATTTTCACCATACAAATGTTTTCTCTGGGGTGGGACAAAATCAGCTGATTATGACGGCCCGTGTTTCTGGAGGTAAAAGTAGTGGCTCAGTGAACAGCTAACCTTAGCCAGATGGCTAGTGTGTGCATTGTGACTGATAAGAGACATTATGTTGACTAAGGAACACAGACTAGTGGTCTGTGCACTAGTAGCTTAGTGGTTTGCACCTTTGCCTCGCACTTCCAGGGTTCAAATCCCGCCTGCATCCTCTGTGTGTGCAGAGTTTACATGTTCTCCCTGTGCTTCGGGGTTTCCTCCTCCAAAACAAAAAAGTGTTATAGGCTGTTTGGCATTTACAAATTCCATAGTGTGTGATTGTGCTCTGCAATGGGTTGGTACCCCATCCAGGGTGTCCCCTGCCATGTGCCCTGAGTTCCCTGGGATAGCCTCCAGGGAGAGAACTGTGACCCTGTATAGTATAAGCGCTACAGGAAATGGATGGATACATTAGTGTCAACTGCAGGGTTGAAGACGATATTGGCATTGAGAAAATATACATACAGTGCATTACTTACTACTTCACGGGAAATCAAATTTTAAAAATGTCAAAATTGTGATTACATAAGCCCAAAATCAAGTCCAGTATAAAGTTCTTGAAACGTATGGTCAAAGGTAACTCTGAAGGAGCTGGAGACATCTACAAGTCAGATGGGAGAAGCTGCTCACAGCCTGGACACTCCATGCAGCTGGGTTTTATGGACCGTATGGGCCGTATGAAGTCTCATTTGGAGACACAGCTAATATGTATGTGAAAAATGCTCTCTTGTCCAATGAAACCAAAATTTAACATTTTGGCCATGGCACAAAGCCATAGATTTGGCAGAAATCCAACACTACATCCCCACTGTGAAGCACGGTGGTGGAAGCATCATGTTGTGGGAATGCTTTTCATCAGCAGGGAATGGGAAACTGAGCAGGGCTGAGGGTGAGATAGATAGACAATAGGACAATGACCCTAAGCATACTGACATAGTTACAGTGGCATGGTTCAAAACTAAGAACTTGCATGTGTTAGAACAGTGCAGTCAATGTCCAGATATATATATATATATATATATATATATATATATATATATATATATATATATATATATATATATATATATATATACCAAGCACTGGCCAAGCACTGCGATTACGGTATATATTAATCCCATTCATTCATAGTCCAAGCAAGATATATATAACTTTTATCATTACACATAACACATCAGTATATAGAATGACTGAATCATATTCAATAACTACAGCAGAATACAAGGTGATCATGCAAGAGATATTCTTTTATAAGAACATAATCCATAACTGGCTGGTGGGATACAAACCCCTTGAAGTATATTATTTATCTGTAACAGCACAGCCCAAGTGTTTCACTATTCATATACAACAGCGATTTCCCAACAATTACAACTGTTTATTTATAAAAGAACTTGGCATATTTTTTATCTATTCATCGTAACATTCACTGTACACACATTAACTCTTTCATGTGTGGCGTCCACTATACACATCCCTTTGAATGAACTGTTACTATAGAAACGATAACATATCAGAACGAGCGCATTAATATAAACCTGTGATGTGCAGACGCACTACTGTCACAGCTGCTGTTGTAGAACATTTATCATCACCTTCTGACCAATCACAATCCAGAATCAACATGGCTGTGGTGTAAATACTATTATTTGGTTTGATTAATATTTGCCTTGGTCTTCAGGTTCTTCACCTGTGCTAGGAATGACGGCTTCTTGTCTTACACAGTAAATACAGCGGGGGAAATAAGTATCGGACGCGTCAGCATTTTTTTCAGTAAATATATTTCCAATGAGATTATTCACCTGACATTTTCCCCAGACATCAGTAAGGCAAGGAACCATCTGAAATCGGTAAGTAATTATACCCCCTATCTGTGTAAATTAATATCAGCTGGGTTAGTAAATTGATGGTCTATAAAAAGGCTTTTCATTACCATTTCATTCAATATTTTTTCCTGTGTCGTTCCTCTTTATTACACATAACTTCCTTTATGGACATTAATGTTTGGATTTCTTTACTTGTGTGGATTTCTTGAGTTAATACTGATGTCTGGTGAGAATTTCATGTGATTAACCTCATGCTGAATACTTATTCCCCCCACTGTAATTCCCCCACTGGTTGACATTTTAACACCACTGTCTGTGGCGTTTTAAGGAATAATGAACTGAAACCAACAGTAAGCAAAAAAAAAAAAGAAAGAAACTAATGTCAAAATTTCCTAGTAAGAGGTTGAGCAATAGTTGTTAGGTTGAGTTCAAACCCTAGCACAGCTGAACTAGCAATACTGGGCCGTTAACCCTCTGTGCTGCAGGGGCAGCAAAGCACAGCGCAGCACAGCACTAAGGGTATTAATGTATTAATGCACACATTCTACTACATTACTGTTTCTATAGTAACAGCTCATTCACAGGGACTTGTACATTAGAAGTGGACTCTCCACATAAACAGATTAAATAAATTTTTTCATCATTGATATGGTAATGTTTTCTGTAAGGATAAGTTTATGGAAGGAGTCTCCAGTGAGAGAAGTGTCTTGGCTGGTTTGTTTGTACTCACAATAAATAATGAATATAAAAATAAAATAAAATAATTATATAAAAAATTTAAAAATTCACAAAAATACTCTGCTGTCATTGGATATCAAAGAATTACAAACACAACACAGGTTTATCCCAAAAATATCTTTGTTAAATATAGGTGTGCAACAATTATTGGCACCTCTTTAATCAGTACTTTGTGCTACCTCGCTTTGCCAAGATAACAGCTCTGAGTCTTCTCCTATAACGCCTGATGAGGTCGGAGAATACATGGCGAGGGATCTGAGAGCGTTCCTCCATACAGAACCTCTCCAGATCCTTCACATTTCAGGTCCACGCTGGTGGACTCTCCTCTTCAGTTCACCCCACAGGTGTTCTATGGGGTTCAGGTCAGGGGACTGGGATGGTCATGGCAGGATCTTGATTTTGTGGTCAGTAAACCATTTCTGTGTTGATTTTGATGATGTTTTGGATCACTGTCCTGCTGGAAGATCCGACCACGGCCTATTTGAAGCTTTCTGTCAGAGGCAGTCAGGTTTTCATTTAATATCTGTTGATATTTGATAGAGTCCATGATGCCATGTGTCCTAACAAAATGTCCAGGTCCTCTGCAGAAAAACATTCCCAAAACATTAAAGATCCTCCTCCATATTTAACCGTGGGCATGAGGGACTTTTCCATATGGCTACCTCTCTGTGTGCTCCAAAACCACCTCTGTGTTTATTACCAAAAAGCTCTATTCTGGTTTCATCTGACCGTAGAACCCGATCCCATTTGAAGTTCCAGTAGTGTCTGCACACTGAAGACGCTCGAGTTTGTTTTTGGATGAGAGTAGAGGCTTTTTTCTTGAAACCCTTCCAAACAGCTTGTGGTGATGTCGGTGACTTCGGATTATAGTTTTGGAGACTTTCTGACCCCAAGACACGACTAACTTCTGCAATTCTCCAGCTGTGATCCTTGGAGATGTTTTAACCACTCGAACCGTCCTCTTCACAGTGCGTTGAGACGATATAGACACGCGTCCAATTCCAGGTTGATTCATAACATTTCCAGTCGACTGGAACTTCTTAATTATTGCCCTGATGGTGAAATGGGCGTTTTCAATGCTTGTGCTATTTTCTTATAGACACGCCCCATTGTGTGAAGCTCAACAACGTTTTGCTGCACATCACAGCTACATTCCTTGGTCTTACCCATTTTTATGAATGACTAAGGGAATTTGCCCTATATGTTACTTCATATTTATACCCCTGTGAAACAGGAAGTCATGGCTGAACAAATTTCCTGTTCCATTAACCCAGGTGTACTAAAAAATGTGAAATATAATTTTAAAAATACTTCAAATGTATTTTTCTCATATGAATTCTTAGGGGTTCCAATAACTGTGGCACACCTATATTCATCAAAATTGGGTTTATTTGGATAAACCTGTGTTGTGTTTGAAATTGTTTGATATCCATGAGAGTTAAACAATAAAGAGAATTTTTAACAGCCTTCTTTGCTCATATTTACCAAGGGTTCCAATATTAGTGGAGGGCGCTGTATGTCCCAAAGAAGCCACACTCACTTTGTAACATGGTGGCTAACTGGCTAGCTAGCTTACACTGATTTGTACATTGACATTAAAGGTGCTTCTGGTAAAATTGGCATCTCTTCTTGTTTTTCAGCTTTAGTTACCGAGCTTTCATATTTTAAGTCAAAAGTTATATTCTTGAAAATTGTACTTTGCCATGTCCACTGAGGACATCGCTAACTCTACCTTAGTAACCGTTTCGATGTAGGAAGTGGCATTTTATGTGGCGGGCACAGGCGAGCGGAGTGGTACACACAGTGAAACATCCCAGTGCAGTTATAGTAAATATGAGCACTCTTGGAACGCCGCTCAACCAATCAGATTAGTGGACAGGAACTAACAGTCTGTATAAAATAGGAATAACACACTTGGGAATGATCTTTTATAGAAAATAATCACACAACCCTGAAGGAGATTATTTTCCTGTAACAGTACATTCTGAAGTGTGTTATTCCTAACACAACAGAACCCCAAATATCTTAGACGGCCATGCGTCCTCAGTTAGAGGGGATCAACACGATATCTTGCTGGAGGTTGAAGATATTCCACAGACTGTGCTTTTACACAGTAATGCAGAGACGGCCACGACAGGTCACAAGCTCAACACAATGTGTTGCAAAACATAATGGAATGAAAGCAGAAGAGGAGCTAAGGTCAAAATTAAGCAATGCATAAGACAATAAAAATGTCTACTCACACTTCCGTTTCTGTCCCAACTTTAATCAGGAGCTGAACGTTCCTGGCCCACAGTCCAGAAACTCTGGAGTACAGTGAAAACCATTATAATACTGATAAGACATGTTTGTAAGCATGTTTGGCTTCTTAAAGACAAATGTAAGCTAGTGTTAATATATTCAAAATTTAAAGCAAAACGTGTTCATGGTGCTTGATTAAGCGTTTTACACACATTGCAGTGCTGGTAAAATAATAATAATAATAATAATAATAATAATAATAATAATAATAATAATAAATTAATTGATTAATAATGTATACCTATTTCAATAAGTCTATAGTATCCATGGTGTTAAATTACTAAATGTATTTTTCCTATTCAGACTTAGTAACTTAGTATGTTGGATTTAATTCATTTATTTGTGTGTTTATTAGAATTTTGTATAATCATGACTTTAGGCCTTCTGGAAACTTCTTCAGCAAAAATAAAAACTTCTGAGTCTCGAGGTTTTTGTTGGCAAAAAGAAATGAGACTTTTATTACAAAAAAGTAACAAGAGCCAGACTCCAGCTTGACCCAAAGTGTTTTATACACTTTCAAAACAAGGGCACTCTACAGATCATCCATCTGGTGTTTGATATGAGTATAAAGGAAGTCTTTTAGCAAACTAACACTAACACACACACACACACACACACACACACACACACACACACACACACACACATGTCCTTGAACATTGGTGCATCTTTTCTAACACAGGTTAGTGGATACACACTAAGGAATAACATAAGGATTATCATATGATGATCAGAGAATTTTAAATATTCTCTTTTTCTCTCTTTTTCTATTTTTATCGTTAATCCAGAATGAACAACAACAAAAAACATTTACTGCAATTGTTATAGAAATTATTTTACCTTTGAATTTTCCGTACACAAAGGAATCTGAAAACAGTACCGCCACACTGAAATATCAGAGCATTAAAAGATTGACTTCTTAACCTAATCCAACTAGTTAATTATAACAATACTAACTAACTAAGAATATACTGATTAAAAACAATAAAATCATCAGAATTGTGTATATACTGATTGAAACAACAGGCAGTGAATCAGGACACCATTTTACGCTTCTGGTTCTGGACAGTCCATGCCCTTTTACTTGTATTTGTACAGGGTAAGATGTAAGAGCTGAAGAGTAGGACCACCATCAGAACCCAGCTCACGCTTCCACTCCTCCGCTTCCTCCACGCTGACAGGAAGTGATGCCAATGCAGCGATTTTGCTTTGCTTTTCTTCTTTGAACTGGGCGAGAGACTCAAATGTTGACACAATACGGATCATGCTGCGGTTTATGGTTATAATCTGGGCATCTTTGATTGGTTGTTTGCTCTGGTTGAGTTGGTTGATGTCGTCTGCTAGTCGCTTCATGTTCCCCAGAGCCTGAAACATACAAAACAATAATACAAAAATAAACACACTGGGATGTACTCAGAGTATGTTCATAGAACCACATGGACACCATAAAGATGGCTGTGGATGTTCTACTTTGGATAGCCTCAAGACTGCACTTCCCAACAAACATCCTCTAGTCACAATCGTTAAACAGTCGATACAGTAACTTCACTTTGATACTCTAGACATAAAGTTAAAACTCTAACAAAATCAGTAATTACTCAAAACACTTAGCATTGCTTGACTGTATAGTATACAATTATAGAAGAGAAATTATTTATTATTGCACTAGCCCATGTCACGAAGATGAGTCTGGTTCCTCTCAGTTTCTTCCTCATATCATTTCACTGGGTTTTTTTCTTGCCAACGTTGCCTTTGGCTTATTCATTAAAGATAAAAAAAATGTATTTTCAAATTTATATCCAGATTTCTGTAAAGTTGATTTTTGATGATGTCTGTTGTTAAAAGCACAACTGAATTGAGTTGAATTGAATTAAATTGTAACTTCATCTAATCAGTTGAGGGTTAAGAGTCTTAGACAATCTTCCAAGCAGAAGTCCAATACCTTAACCACTGAACTACAATTGCCTCACCTGACTTCCACTGTCATCTGTGACAATGAGGGCATATCGCAACCACTAACAAGGGTAACAGTGGGGAACCAGGGTCTCCCTCTTGTGGGCTTTAAGTAGAAACCTGAGATTTGATTGGTTAACAATGTGTAGTGTTTACAGAATCCATGAACGACATGGAAATGTATATATTAGGCTGTCTCAAAACAGGTTGCCTTTTTATGAGAAACACAAAATCACAGGCAATTGCAATAATATCCACCACATGTTGGGACAACAATGTAGCGTGCATACCCAATGAATCTAGCTTGGTACTAGGGGTCTTTCCCATTAGACCAAGCACCATAATGTGTGCAAAGAGCATGGACATGTCCTGTTCTGCTCCCTGGTGGAAACTGAAAGTATCCTTATGCCTCCGGCCATTACAGGTGACATGGTCAACTGCATGCATCTTGTGAACACCCTTGGCTCTAAATATAGGTCTGCTGGTTGAACTTTAAATTGTAATCATGTCTTTAAAGGCAGCCCCCCAAAAATTGTGTTCTGGAATGTTGGGGACATGAAAAGTGCAATGAATTCTCTCTAGGGGTCTACACTGCTGTCTGTTCCTCTGTCCAATTGGAAACAAATTTCATGTGACCACTCGATAGGATTGGGAATTTTCCAGGTCCCAAGCCCCAAAAGTTGGACGTATTATTAAAATAATACCCCTGTAGCTTTGTCATAACACCTCATTGGTGTGATGTGGTCGCTGCCGAATGAGCTATCCCCTAATCCCTCCCTACTCACACACAAACTTTTTCTTTTTTTTTACACCACAAGGCATGTCCTATATGGATGGGCTCTATAGGGCTTTTAAGTTGTGGAGTAGTCTTTTGAGGGTCTTTTCTGTGGGTAAACACTCTCAGCGATAGACTGAGGGAAAAGTACCACACAAATTCAAGGTTGTAGCTATTTCAGAGAAAAAGATGAAGTGATAGGAGTCTATCTCCAGCTTTAGAGGACAGGTCATACCTGTAGTTCTAACTATAGTCACAATCTGTTAAGCAGATAGTGCCAATATATACAAAAAGGTCTGACATGCAAGTGATGAGAAGAGGAAAGAACAGACAACTGTTGACAGTGGTATTTTGTAGCAAAATACTACATCATGTGGTTACCATGGGACTTGATTTTGGCATGTGTGTGCCCAAACACAAGAAGTGTTAAAACACCTCACCCCCACCCTGGTGGTTCAGTGGTTAGGACCTGAAGTAGAATCGCACATTATAGTGAGTGAATGATTATAAAGTATCTAATCTTATGTTTAATTTCAAGATATTTGAATGTAAATATTTCAAAACTGAAATTATGGATTACCGTTGAGAGTTGTTGAAGGAACTTGGCCAGGATTCCTGACTCCAAGGGGACATCAATTCCCTCGAGTTCAACAGAGTCATTCTTATGGACCTCCAGCCATTTCATGATTTCATTCATCTTCTGGTTGAGTGTTTCCAAAATGGTCACAGCTCTCTCCAGCTTCCTGTATTTTTCAGCAACTGAAGGATCACTCAACATTAGTTTTAAAACATCTATTGCAGCTTTGAAAATGGCATCGATTTCAAATGTTTCTTTTATAAGTTTGCTAAGTTTGGCTACATAGGTCAAAATTTTTGCTGCAATTTGTGCTGCGGTGCTGGATGCAATCTCAGCTGCTGTTTCACTCGCTGCCTCGGCTGCACCTTCGGCCGCTGCCTCTGCGGCAGTTTCTGCTGCTGCCTCTGCTGCGGCGGCTGCAGCTTCTCCAGCCTCCACAATAGACTCCACTCCAACCTCTACAAGTGCTGCAGCAGCTTCTGTAGCAGCAGCTTCAACTACAGCAGCTACTCCTGCCACAACCACATCAATAACTATAGCTAGGACAGCTCCCATGTTAGCAGTGTGTCCTAAAAGAAAGGGAAAAGGGCATTTTTGAGAGACCTACAGCAAAATCCATAACTGTCGCATTCCACTTCCATTATTTTCAACTTCAATGACCAATTGTGCTTGAGAAATAAAAAAAAAAAGATACAGGTGAATCTAATTACAAATGACTATCTCTGTGTTAGCATGGCTAATAGGGGAGAGCAGGCTGGTGGGTGAGAATTGGCAGATGACAAAGAAATGTCATGGAGAAAATGAATGAGACTTGAGATACAACGCAAAAGGTTTTGACTTCAAGTCCCAACAGCACCAAACTGCCAAGATGAAATTCTTGATCAAGACCTTAACCTCAGCTGCTCATCTATATCCTCAAACATAAAGACTTTAGATAAAAGAATTAGCCACATAAGGTTAATGGAAAAAAAGAGTCTGGAAAATAAATAAATCATGTGAAGAAAATTACATGGGAACAGCAATTTTACCTGTGAAAAAAATAAATAAATCATGTGTAAAAATAAATAAATAAATAATAATAAATCATAGGTGAATATGAATGTTTCTTCTTTCCAATAAGTTTTAGATCTTCAGGACACATTCAAACTGTACTTGATGGTGCTTCAAAAAAACAAAGAAAGAAAGTTTGAACTGAATAATTTAAGCATGACTCCCTTTCTGAAATGTCCTTTATTGAAGTTTATAGAGTTATATCAGGCAGGTTCACCATAAAGCATTCAATTAAATTTTACTTGTAGAGCATGTTTTTTTCTTTGAACAATGCATATTGTTACAACGCAGCTTTACAGAAAAATATCTATTTTTTAAAGTAAATAAGGGAACTAAAGAGACTCTAGAGAATGGGGCATGAAGCATACCCCTGTTCCAAGCAGATTATATTTCAGTGTCTCCCGAAGCTACACTACAGATGTGTGACAAATTATAGGAGGGGAATAGCTTAGTTATGGCTCTGTTATGCTGTGTGGGTGTTTATTTATGTTTACTGTCATGCTCTGTCTCCACTTGTTGCTC
>NC_030429.2:28252585-28260085 GCF_001660625.3 Ictalurus punctatus | reverse complement strand
TAAGAAGTTCCAGTCAACTGGAAATGTTATGAATGGACCTGGAATTGGATGTGTGTCTATATCGTCTCAACGCACTGAAGAAGACGGTTCGAGTGGCCAAAAATCTCCAAGGATCACAGCTGGAGAACTGCAGAAGTTAGTCGTGTCTTGGGGTCAGAAAGTCTCCAAAACTACAATCTGAAGTCACCGACATCACCACAAGCTGTTTGGAAGGGTTTCGGGAAAAAAGCCTCTACTCTCATCCAAAAACACACTCGAGCGTCTTCAGTGTGCCGACACTACTGGAACTTCAAATGGGACCGGGTTCTACGGTCAGATGAAACCAGAATAGAGCTTTTTGGTAATAAACACAGAGGTGGTTTTGGAGCACACAGAGAGGTAGCCATATGGAAAAGTACCTCATGCCCACGGTTAAATATGGTGGTGGCTCTTTAATGTTTTGGGGATGTTTCTCTGCCAGAGGACCTGGACATTTTGTTAGGACACATGGCATCATGGACTCCATCAAATATCAACAGATATTAAATAAAACCTGACTGCCTCTGACAGAAAGATTCAAATGGGCCGTGGTTGGATCTTCCAGCAGGACGATGATCCAAAACATCATCAACATCAACACAGAAATGGTTCACTGACCACAAAATCAAGATCCTGCCCTGACCATCCCAGTCCCCTGACCTGAACCCCATAGAGAACCTGTGGGGTGAACTGAAGAGGAGAGTCCACCAGTGTGGACCTGAAATGTGAAGGATCTGGAGAGATTCTGTCTGGAGGAACGCTCTCAGATCCCTCGCCATGTATTCTCCAACCTCATCAGGCGTTATAGGAGAAGACTCAGAGCTGTTATCTTGGCAAAGTGATGTAGCACAAAGTATTGACTAAAAGGGTGCCAATAATTGCTGCACATATTTAACAAAGATTTAGTTTTTATAAACCTGTTTTGTTTGCAAATTGTTTGATATCCATGAGAGCAGAGTATTTTTGTGAATGTTTTTGGATACAAATGCAGGATTTTATTAAAGGTAAACAATCCATAGGACATTTTCACACTTGTAAACAACGTGCAAACATGTCAGGAGATCGGCAAACAGGTCAATAAACAAACCCAGAGTCAATACACAAGATATTACCACAGAACAAAGGCGTGGGATCATTCCTAGGCAAACTAGAAGAGAGACTTCGCATTGAATGTTTGAGAGTCCAGTCTATTTCGAGTATAACTCCACATAAGTCTGAATTTCCAACCTCAGACTGTGAAAAAACAAAGAAAACAACTCCTCATCTCGAAAACTCAGGACAGACTCCTCAACCCCAAGTTCAGCAAGTGATGTCAAATCAACACAGCATCAGCAGTGAACACAGGAGCACTTCAAATGTGTTATACTGTACATACACTTAATTACTGTACATCAGTCAGCATACAGACATGTTCACCTGTTAACCTATAACACTGACTACACTGCCCACTGTTCTGAGGTCAGTATACATCACTCAGCACACAGAGCTGGCTAGATCATTGTTAACAAAAGCTGAACATGGAGGCTCTCATGGTCTTCTTCCCACTTTGTAGCTTGAGCACACAGAGATCAGAAATGTTATATTTCCAAGTTTTAACTTCCCACTTTCGAGTTAAGTGACAGACAGCATGCGGACGTGTAATCTCTTGCCTCTGAATTCTGGGATTTGAAGTTTCCGGTTACGCCAGAAGGTGACGTGACACTTTTCTTTACTTTTCCCTTTACTCTCACACTATCCGTTGTTCCACAGATGAGGACGGGTTCCCTTCTGAGTCCGGTTCCTCTCAAGGTTTCTTCCTCATATCATCTCAGGGAGTTTTTCCTCACCACCTTCACCACCGGCTGCTCAATAGGGATAAATCCACACACTTAAAATCTCTACCCTGTGTTTATATGTTTCTGTAAAGCTGCTTTGAGACAACGTCTACTGTTAAAAGCGCTATAGAAATAAAACTGAATTGAATTGCTATATATGTCCTACTTCATCCTGTCAACATGAGAGACAGCAAGAGACGCTAAAACAGTTAAAAATATATAACTTTTATGGCAAAGATCAAAAGAAAACATTCCAGACAAAGCTGCTACAATTGTTTCTAAAAAAAAAAAAACGTGAGCATTTTTGTCTCAAATATTTTGATACAAAATGTGTAATATAGATGGATTTGTTTGTCCTGTTCACAAAGAGTGGTTTATATTTGTTCTTTTTAGGTTGCAGAATGGCAGAATTTGAAGAGATTATTAAAGCGGTTGAAGATGGGATAGAAGAAGCGGAAGAAGCATCTGAGGGACTATCAGGAGAAGCACGAGAGGAAATTGAAGAAGTAATAGCCGAAACCCGCACGGCGATTGAAGAGCTTTCTACAACTCAGAATAAACTCCAAGAGTTCCTTAAGTCCATCGGAAATTGTGTAGCTAAAGTGGCCAAGTTTACTGCTGAAACTGTAGCGGTTGGCGCCATCCTGTGGGGGGTAAATGTTGCTTTAAACAAGCTGCTTCCACAACATGACCAAAAAGAAACCAAGACACGCATGCGTAATGTAATAAAGGCCTTGAGTGACGTGATCAACACTGAAGCCACCATAAACAAGAAGGTACTGGAATGGATGGAGGTCCACAAGGACGATACCATCACTCTGGATGGATATGAAGTGTCTTTGGAAGCCATTCTGACAAAATACATTAAACCATTAGTTGAGGTAAGGTGTGAAATCTGATCCAGTCTATCATTTCAGGCGAATATCATTCCTGATCCTCAGTATCGGCTCTGTGCATCCATACATTTCATCACTTACGACAGTGTATTACACAACAGTTAGTTACAGTCCAGTAACCTGATTGGACGAGCGGCGTTCTGAGAGCACTGATATTCAGTACAATAGCACACTTGCTCGTTTGATGTTGGCTAAATAATACACCTAGACAGATGAAAATGTCACTCCTGAATACAGTCTCTTGAACTTGTACACATATTGAAGTGTTACAACCTGGAACTGAAATTATTTGGGATATTTACTAGTTGACACAATATGTCTAACATCAAAAATTGCAGCAGCAGAAAATGTTTGGTTGCAATTACAGCTGCAGGTCTTCTGGAATATGTCTCTATCTGCTTTTCATATCTGATTGCTGAAATTTTTATTCATTTTGGCAAAAATGTCAAATTAGCTCTGTCAGATTAGATAGAGGCAATGGTCAAGGGTGAATAGCAATTTTCAAGTCATGTCACAGATTCTCAATCTGGACTTTGACTGGGCCATTCTAACACATTTAGGTTCTTGTTCCTAAACCTCTCAGGTGTAGCTATGGCCAGTGTGCTTATGGTCATTGTTCTATTGGAAGGTGAAGCTCTGCCCCAGTCTCAAGTCTCAGACAGATAGGAACAGATTTTCTTCTAGGATTGTCCTGTATTTCTCTCCAGCCATCTCACCCTCAACCCTGACCTGTTTCCCAGTCCCTTCATCATAATGCTACCACCACTAGGCTTCACTTCAGACCAAAGAACCATTTTTTCCACAAGATTGCTAAGACTCCAACGCAGGATTTCATACAGTTCTCCAATCTTTTATAAAGCCCAGTTCGGTGGATTGTCCAGACTGTGATCAACTTCTCCCACCTGAGCTGTGGATCTCTCCAGCTCCTTCAGAGTTATCATGGTTGTGCCATATTCTTTCCATTTCGGATAGTTTCAGATATTTTTTTTAAATAATCAAACCCTGATTCCAGAATTTTGTTCAAGAGTTGCTTTGTTTTTAACCTCAATTCAGTATTATGAGCTATTTTGTGTAGATACGTATTGTTGCTCTGCTATAATGTCATGTTTTTTTGCTAAATAGTTTTGTAACTGTATTTTCAGGCATCCGAAAAAGCCGAAACCATCGCTGAATCCCTCCAAGAAAAGGTTGATGGGAAAACTCAGTTTAAATGTCCAAGCGCAGATGTCATGAGAAAATTCATGGATGTGACCGATGTGTACATCAAGGCCTTCACCGATCTCATCGCGTTCATTATGAAAAATGTAGACCATGTTGTAGAGCTGCAGAGCTTTCCGGTAAAAGAGGGAGATGTTATTGACCTAGCAGCAAAGCTGAATGCTGCCAAGGACTTACCTCTGTGGTAAAATAGATTATGATTTGATAACATTACTCAGAAATGGCAGAACAAGTTGTGTGTGTTTTTCTAGTTTGGATAAGTTTGGCTAATTCAACACTTTTATCTACTGAATTTATTGAATATAGCACGTGGAACAAGATCAAATCAAATGAACATTTTAATGGCAATGCTATCTTGTTTTACTTTTAATTCATTCGGCTTATTTTCTTTAAACGTATTTGCATTTTTATAACAATTATATTTTTAAAATGAATCATTTCTGATTAAGATTCATGTATTTCCTATAACTTACTCATATGAAAATATTTTTATGCCAGTGATGTCTTAATCAGTTAACTCTTAGATTTTGGATGAGTTTCATCACCAGACTTTCTAAACCAGTCTCATTATGAATCAGTGAACGTTGGTCAATGTACATTTCCTGTTTCAAAATATTGTCATCAAAAGATCTGCAACATGAATCTCCATTTTTTTTTCTCCACTTGTATCTGCATTCATCATCTTCATTAAAAGAAGTTCATAAACTATTTTGTCTTCATTGAATGAAATCTTTTAAAGTTCTACATTAGTGATATTAGGGATTTCAAAACACCAAATAAATGAAGGAATTTTAATGAAAGAATGTGACAATAATACACAATGTAAAACAAGGGTTAGAACTGCAAAAGAACCAGGATAGCGAAAAACAAGAAACGCGAAACCAAAAATGAGAACGACGAGCACCTTTAGGAAAACTTGGAACGCAAATCAGTTAAATAAAATAATAAACAAAATCAAAAATAATAATAATCAAAACAAACCCACTCATGGGAAGCAGCTCTCGCCATATTGGAAAACCACAGCACACACCGAGAGGTCATTTGTGATGAACATTTCTGAATCTCTGAAGATACTAAGCTAGCTTAGAGTTAGTTTCTTCTTCATTCAGTAAGTGGTGTGTATATCTCAGCGTTCTCCATTGCTCGGTTTGTCCCTCAGCATTGTCTCCTTTGAATATCTCACATTTCCTCACTGTCTAGTCATCTATCAATACTGCAGCCACATTCCATTAGCATGGATGAGCGATTTTTGTGTCGTTAACGGACCCCTCTGGCCACGACTGGCCTCATCTACTGTGCACATTTCCTCCTCTAACACGGATTCTTCCCACGTTACAAATAATTCAGCCAGGTCATGTTTACACATGATTGAATGCAGGATATGAGAGTGAGCCTGGCAAACATTCATTACCATGTCCTATAGTACAAATTAGACTTCATGGGAGCCATCCAATCCTCAGACCAGCTGTTTATCTGCCACAGAGGAAAGACACAATGGCCTCCTTTACCTATGTAGCAGTTGGCCCACTGGGTGGAGGACATTATCACCAAGCTCCCATCGTGACATACCAGAACATGAGGAGTATCTGCACCCACGGTCTCATCTCAACATCTTATGCTTCTGTGGAATTCTGTGGTTACCGTTACCCCTCCCATTTTTCTTCACATTATTGTTATCTATTACCCACCTGGCTCTCTAGGAAACCTCAGTGAAGAGCTGGACATTCTCCTTAGTCTCTTTTCTACACCTTGCTGTGCTCCTCTCATAGCGCCCTCTTCTGTTAACATTTTCAATGCTTCGTCTTTCTGAATTCGTTAGTAAGTTTGGCGAGTGTTGTGTGTGATGCGCTCGCAATGTTTCCTGCGAAAGTCCATCGCATCCTTGCGACAGTTTCCCGATCCAGCCACGAGAACGATTTCAAGATGTTCTTTTGTCAAAGTGACTGAAAAAAAAAAAATATTATAAACTAAGTATGAAAAATTTTGGAAGACATTTTGCTGAAAAGTATCAATTTCTCCTATGCATGGAGACTTTTGGGACACGCTGTATAACCCATTAACGTTGGCATCATCTTGAAGTGGTATTCCGTAAATAAATTTTCTTAAAGATAAAAAACCCCATGTGACAGGAAAGACAAGTGCATGCGAATCAGCATGAACGTGTATTCTTCGTAAGGCCTCTTAAATAAGACTTTTTAACCTGTATATCTTTGTAGGACACTGTATCTAAAGAGTGCCTTTTCAAATACAAATTATTTGATGATCAGTTGATCATTTAATTTGACTCCTTGAAGTCATACAATTTTGTACATGTCTAACATCCTGGCTTCCTTTACAAAAATACTTACTATGAAAAACATTTTTATAAAATGATATCAGAAAAGAATTGTCTGAAATAAATATATATATATATATATATATATATATATATATATATATATATGAATATATATATATATATATATATATATATATATATATGCTCTTGCATCTTTTGCAGTATAAAAAAAAAGTTTAGATAACTAGTGTTATTTAAAAGGTACCATTAAAAACCTTGAACTTGCCTAAACCTCATGTAGTGTTGACTGAGCCAAGGTTTTGCCAACAGGCTATAGAGACAAACAGCAAGTTATTAAACTGTGGAAAATATATATTTTTAGTTGCCATCCTTGCAGCCATTGGTACTTTAAATCTCTAAACTTATCTCTACTTATGCAACAGGAACACTTTGGGCATTGGGCTACTGATTGGAAACCCAATGGAATGATGAGTTTAAATCCCAGCTGTTGGACCCATGTGCAGATGACACTTAACCCTCAGCTGCTCAGTTGAATATCGTCTCAGTTGTAAGTCGCTTTGGATAAAGACATCAGACAAATGAGGGAAATGTAAATAAATGCAAAAATGCCTGTAATAATACACAATATATACAATTTGTAAATCAAATGGGAAAGATCCCAATTCGGTCCATTTCTTTTACAGGTTGTAACACTACAAAAAATGGAAAAGCTCACGAGAGCAAGGCACTGTAGTGTAAATAATATTCAAATTTAACTCACCTTAACATGCCACGTACGCCAAACAGAAGGCTAGAGCAGCCAGTCAAGTTCACATGTGGCACAAAACGGCACTGGTCGTACTCCACTCGTGGTTTTTATTGAGCTTTTTTGTTCATTTTAATTATGTGCAGTGTGAAAACAAATAGCAAAAGAAACAAAAGATTCGGTTTACGCTTTGATTCAGATTCGACAGACGGTCAAACAGGTGTGAAAACGCCCTACAGGACATCAGACAAGAGGAAATGCATTCGACATGGTTGGTGGTGTTGGTGAAGGAGCTCGCTCAGGCACCGTGTGGCATGCTTTGGTTACTCCAGCATAGGAAGAAAAGTGCTCTAGTTTAATTCTCATACACGCATCACACACAAGTCACATGTCACACACACACACACGTCACAAATGCTGGGAGAGATTTAGCCCTTTCACACAAGTAAAAA
The DNA here is from genome assembly GCF_001660625.3 of Ictalurus punctatus. Classification (NCBI taxonomy): domain Eukaryota; kingdom Metazoa; phylum Chordata; class Actinopteri; order Siluriformes; family Ictaluridae; genus Ictalurus; species Ictalurus punctatus. The sequence goes on along the minus strand of NC_030429.2, from coordinate 28,252,643 downwards.
ACAAAAAAACAAAAAGGTAAGACAGATGGATTCAGTTCAGCATGTGTTGGTTTGGTCT
>NC_030429.2:28232585-28247585 GCF_001660625.3 Ictalurus punctatus | reverse complement strand
TGAGCTGCTGCTGAATGTAAGTCTACTCTATACTCTCTCTCTGTCTCACTCTCTCTGTCTGTCTCACTCTCTCTCTCTCTCATTCACTCTCTGTCTCACTCTCTGTCTCACTCTCTGTCTCACTCTCTGTCTCTCTCTCTGTCTCTCTCTCTGTCTCTCTCTGACTATATAACTGCGGGGGAGAGGCATTACATCACTGACATCAACTCGACCTGGAGGACACGGTATAGTTTGATACAATAACAAAACCGCTTTGTTTATATTTTCATACACGTGCAATATAATGAAAGTTCTACACATACCTCTATATCCCTGTTTTTATTTGAAACCATTTTATGACAGGAAACTAGTCGAGGTTCTGATGACATGAAATAAAAATATTAAACAGCAATGGCGAGATGTAATAGTGGTATTTTTTGTTATATTTATGTTGATATGGGTTTGTGAAAGTTAAAATATTAATTGAAGCTCAGTGTTGAGTTTATAATCACAATTTCAAATCTTTTTTCAATTTAATTACTTTCTGGACTCGACTCGGACTCGGCCATTAAGGACTCGGACTTAAGTCCGACTCGACCCCTTTTGGAGTCGATCGGTTATGGACTTGGTCTCAACTCGGACCCGATAAAGGTGGACTCGAAACCAACACTAGTATTCATAATTTTACTCTTTTTGTTTTTTTGTTTGTTTGTTTTTTTAAAACACACAAACCCTTGCTGAAAATGAAAGGTTAATAAATCTTTGTTTAAAAGTTTATTTGCGCGTCCGTGTGTATAATGCAAACACAAACCGACGCCAGTGTTAATGATGATGTTGTTATAAGCTGAAAGAGAGGAACACTGTGGTGCTGAGCCTAAATAAATCAACTAGTGTGTGCACTGCTGCTTATCCAGTGAAGGAAGTTGGTTGGGTTTAGTTGTGGTCAGAGATGCCGTGTTCTTCTGCGAGAGAGATGGATAGAGTGAGGAAGGTGCTGAGGGAGACAGAGACAGCAGTGTAACGTGTTCACAGCAGGAGAAGAGTGTGTGTGATTCAGGACGAGTCCAGAGGGACGGCGTGTTTCAGCTGGACACGAAGAGGATGAAAAGCGCAGGAGTAAGATACGTGATCGGGTAAAAGAAATGTACAAGTAGATGGTAATAGACGGAAAGTGTAACAGCTGTAGTTCTGACCAATCAGATCACAGAGTGCTGCCAGGAAATCACGCTTTAAAAATGATGTTCTGCCTGATTTGGTTAATTCCGTCCTCCGAGACACTTGAATCCAGCTAAGCGTGTTCATTTTTCCAACTGCTGCATCACAGGAAAGCGTAACACTGGGATTACAGATGCTCTGAGTGGCTAGTGTCACTGTGATTGACAGGAGGGAGAGAGTATGCCCCTCCCACCCAGACAGCACAGCCATTTCTACTCTAGCTGAGGTTTCATCAGGATTCCAAGTCACGCTCGCTCGATGGCATGTCCAACGTTTAATAAAGCACATTACTGACACAAAACATCCAGCACAGGATAACCCAGACCCATGTCATGTGACCTGCTGAGGAGGCATCAAGCTCCGCCCAGTCCTCAGTCCTTATCTCACACTGTACCAAGATTATCTTCTGCTTCTAAACCTCGTGTCCTCTGTGTGTCCTTTTAGATTTTACATCAGAGATACGTTTTTGTGTGTGCGTCTGTGTGTGATGGAGAGAGACGGCGATGTGAGTGTGTGTGTGTGTGATGGAGAGAGACGGCGATGTGAGTGTGTGTGTGCGTGATGGAGTGCTTCCTGCCAAAATCAGTTTATCTTCATGACTGAAACACAGAGTCAGCAAAGAACTCAGTGTAACTGTGGTGCAGCACGTCCTCCTCACGTCCTCCCCACGTCCTCCTCACGTCCTCCTCACGTCCTCCCCACGTCCTCCCCACGTCCTCCCCACGTCCATCAAACAGATGAGAAGCAGACTGTGCACTGAAATCTGTCTGTCTCTCTAGCTCTCTGTCTGTCTGTGTATCTATCTCTGTAACTGTCTGTCTGTCTGAATATCTCACTGTCTGTCTATAACTTGGTCTATCTCTCTATCACTGTCCTTTAGTCTCTCCATCACGTCTATCTCTTAAATGCTCTGTCTATCACTCTGTCCTTCTATTACGCTGTACTTCACTGTGGATAGCTGTCTGTCTCTCTCTGTCTTTCTCTGTCTGTATATCTATCTGGCTAGCACTCTCACCTTCTCTCATTCACTCCCTCCCTCTATCTCCCTCTCTCTCTCTCCCCCACTCTCTCTCTCTCTGTCTATCTCCCTCTCTCTCTCTGTCTCTCTCTCCCTCTGTCCCTCTCTCTGTCCCTCTCTCTCCCCCCCCACTCTCTCTCTCTCTCCCTCTGTCCCTCTCTCTGTCCCTCTCTCTCTCCCCCCCCCACTCTCTCTCTCTCTCTCTCTGTCTATCTCCCTCTCTCCCCCCCACTCTCTCTCTCTCTCTCTGTCTCCCTCTCTCCCCCCCCCCCACTCTCTCTCTCTCCCCCACTCTCTCTCTCTCTGTCTATCTCCCTCTCTCTCTCTGTCTCTCTCTCCCTCTGTCCCTCTCTCTGTCCCTCTCTCTCCCCCCCCCACTCTCTCTCTCTCTCCCTCTGTCCCTCTCTCTGTCCCTCTCTCTCTCCCCCCCCCACTCTCTCTCTCTCTCTCTCTGTCTATCTCCCTCTCTCCCCCCCACTCTCTCTCTCTCTCTCTGTCTCCCTCTCTCCCCCCCCCCACTCTCTCTCTCTCCCCCACTCTCTCTCTCTCTGTCTATCTCCCTCTCTCTCTCTGTCTCTCTCTCCCTCTGTCCCTCTCTCTGTCCCTCTCTCTCCCCCCCCCCACTCTCTCTCTCTCTCCCTCTGTCCCTCTCTCTGTCCCTCTCTCTCTCCCCCCCCCACTCTCTCTCTCTCTCTCTCTGTCTATCTCCCTCTCTCCCCCCCACTCTCTCTCTCTCTCTCTGTCTCCCTCTCTCCCCCCCCCCCCCTCTCTCTCCCCCCCCCCCCACTCTCTCTCTCTCTCTGTCTATCTCCCTCTCTCTCTCTCTCTGTCTATCTCCCTCTCTCTCTCTCTCTCTCTCTCTCTCTCTGTAGTACTGACACTTTTCTACACTATGACAGACCCATCCCAGCGCCTGCACTCGTTAAATCGGGAGCTCGTGCTTAATTAACCCTTACCTGTTCTGCCAGCCCTGGATCAGGTTGGTGTATTTGCTCAGTACTCCTTCCAGCTGAGGCCTCTTTCCTCCTCCTCCTCCTCTTCCGGTGGTCCTCCGTGTCCGGTCCGCGTGGTTGTGGTTCGAGCTCGAGCTTCCTGTGGCCGCTGAGGCGCGCGCTCTGTTGGTCGGTGTTGGCGTTTTCTCCATCGTGTGTGTGTGTGTGTGTGTGTGTGTGTGTGTGTGTGTGTGTGTGTGTGTGTGTAGCGGAAGTGCAGACCAGACTGGTTTCCTGGTTCTCCTAAACCCTCTGCTGTAATAAACTGGAGTTCATCATACCCCTGCTCCGGAGGTGTGTTACGGTGCGCATTGTGAAGTCTCGCGCTCTCTCTGTTCCCCGTGTGTGTGTGTGTGTGTGTGTGTGTGTGTGTGTGTGTGTGTGTAGCTGCAGCGCAGACCCTCCCACCAGCGCGTTCCAGCTAGAACATAAGAACGCGCATGGCAGTGTGTTTTGGGAGTTATTGCACAAACCGGACATGCATCACGTGGTATCTGCATGCAACCCGCCCGCCCCCCCTTTTCTGTCTGTGTCTGTCTCTCTCTCTCTCTCTGTCTCTCTCTCTCTCTGTCTCTCTCTCTCTGTCTCTCACTTTCTGTCTCTCTCTCTGTCTCTCTCTCTCTCTGTCTCTCACTTTCTGTCTCTCTCTCTCTCTCTGTCTCTCACTTTCTGTCTCTCTGTGTCTCTCTCTCTCGCTCTCTGTCACTCGCTCTCTGTCTCTCTCTCTGTCTAACTCTCTTTCTCTGTGTCTCTGTGTCTCTGTCTCTCACTCTCTTTCTCGCTCTCTGTCTCTCTCTCTGTCTAACTCTCTTTCTCTGTGTCTCTGTCTCTCTGTGTCTCTGTCTCACTCTCTGTCTCTCTGTGTCTCTGTCTCTCTCTCACTCTCTTTTTCGCTCTCTGTCTGTCACTCTCTCTGTGTGTCTCCGTCTCCCTCTCCCTCTCTCTCTCTCTCTCTCTCTCTCTCTGCAACACTGCATTTTCTGTTATCTTTAAAACTATTTGTTTATTTCACTCCACTCATGTCTTTACATAATGTTTGACATCTATATTTCTGATGTGGTATACAGTATTAAAATAATATTCAGTTATTAGTGTTATTCTGTTCTTCCACACTCCACTCTTCTGGGAAGGCTTTCCACTAGATTTTGGGGCGTGGCTGTGGGGATTTGTGAGTGTGATTTTGGGGCGTGGCTGTGGGGATTAGTGATCATTCAGCTACGAGAGCGTTAGTGAGGTTGAGGTTAATCGCTGATGTTGATGTAAGGAGACTCCAGTTCCAGTTCATCCCAAAGGTGTTCAGTGAGGCTGAGGTCAGGGCTCTGTACAGAACACTCCAGATCTCCTACCTTGTTACTCATCGCATCAGTCAGCTGATTAGATAGCTAGATAATGTGAACTGCTACTTTCCTAGTTATAACCCACAAAACATTTAGAAATTATACGGAAATACAAACCTGGCACTACAAATGTATCAAAACGCTAGCTAGCTACATATGGAAACAGTGACGGAGCCACAGTGTTGGCTCAATTTATGCTGCATCATACTTAAACAGTGCACGTAAAGAAATACAAATAATTCAGTGGCAAAAATGTTGTTTATTTACTAGAGATAAAATGTGTGCTACGCATCCAGAGTTGCTGGTACAGACTTCTCGCTTCCCTGCTGCAATCCAGTCCTCACGTTGTGTTTTGTTTTTTGAATATATATAATAAACACTTTAATTTCTGAAAGTAGGTTAGATCCAGGGCTGCGGGAGCATCCAACCACCGACTGATCAAAAACATCAGAGGAACGAAGTCGCCACTTCCTTAAACCAGCGAATAGCCAGTGAAATGGTCAGTGTCTCAAAAACCACACACGAGACCTGAGACTAGAATAAAAATCAATTCAGCACTGGAAAACAGAAAATCTTTTTTATCAGCCTTTGCGTGGGGAATCAAGGTCACTGCGGTACACACACATGTCTAAAGTACAAACATTATCCACTGCATAATCTCCACTTTTTCCTCTCCTGCAAGTCATCTTGTCCTGCAATCCTTCCACCTGCCCATTGTCACACCGGCCCATCGCTATCATCAGTGACCCCATAACATCACCCGGTCACCTCCTGACGAAACCCAGTCTGGATCCCACAGACTAAACCAGACCCTCACCCACCTGCAGTACCTAAATCACTTATCACACCCCACACTGCACCACGCTCCCTCCGATCCTCTAGCACCGCTCGCCTGGTCCCACCATCTCTCAGGACACAAGGAAGACCTGCATTAAGACTCCTCTCTGTTCTGCACCTCGGTGGAGGAATGAATTCCCCTAGACGACCGAACAGCTGAGACTCTGGCAGACTTCCAACAACGTCTAAAGACCTACCTCTTCCTGAAGTACTAGCACTTTAATGAAAAAATTGTGTTGTTTGATTGTTTTCCTTACTATATTATCTGCTAACAGAGTTTTAGACTGAAGGTATATTAGTCTGTGACCTAGTGACCCAGTATCTGGATGAATTTACTGATAGAGACTTCAATCCCATAAATGTAAATTGGAAGAAAAAAAAAGGTCATTAATAATTAAAGAGAATTTAAAATTTATGGAGTTGTGCCCGAGGGCTTTATGAAAATGTACGTACGAGTGAAGGAGGGTGAGGCAACAAACAATGAGGTGATGGATGGTGATAAATGACTCCAGAACTAATGTTTGAGGTCCTTATTTGTTAAGGTTTGTGTTTGTGTCATTAAAAACCAATAAAAAGAAAGACAATGCTGACGTATGAGGACATGGAGAAATATTTGTCACACAGGTTCCTCTTCCAGCGTCAGTTAGGTGACTTTAGCATAAAGATAAGTGGACAATAAGCAATATACTGTTTTATCATGTTTGTTATTCGTCATCATTTAAAGAAAATATACAGGACTGATCAGGAGCTCTAATGGATATATGTTTTTATCAGCTTGTGCTAATATAAATAATAACGTTAATAGATACATATTAATGTATGAATTTTGATGAACTTCCTAGCGAGTAGCTTCACGTACAAACACAACTCTGACTAGCTAACACGTTCTTAAATCTAAGACTTACATCAAACTCACAGTTTGCACAGATTCCTCTGACCTGATCAGTGTTTTATAATTTTTTTTAAAAACTTTTCTTTGTTCAGCATGAAAAATGACATTAACGCACAAATTAAAGAACTGTCTAATAAATATAAAATATAAAACATGTAGAAACTTCATGTCATTGACAAAACAAATAAATGATGTGGTTTTTGTCCCCAGAAAACTTATTTTTTTCTTTTCATTTGTTCACTTTTCTACTTCTGGATGTCATGTTATCTTTGATGTCTGTCATCTTTGTTTAGTTCAGTTTAGTTTAGTTTAGTTTTTCTTTGTGTAGTTTTGTTGCACATTTTTAAATGTCTGTGTCGTGAAAAGTCGAGAACATTAAATGTGTATTAATGAGGAAATAAAAGAATTGTGAATATTATTTTTATTTAGAACCTTTAACTGTTTAACACCCAAACTTTTTCCCAAACATGTCCAGTTCCCGGATGAACTAGCTAACCCCAGTACCATGCACTGAGATTATTAAACACTCTGTAGCCTCTGTATCTTTTTACGTGATCACAAATGCGACAAGCGTGTTCTAGACCGAAATATGAACCTTCAGCGGTGAAGTGTTGTCTCCAGGTGAAGTACTGTTCATAAGCTTCCTGGTTCTGGTCCAGAAGTGTGAGATGTTCTGCCAGTTCTTGAGGGGATTTGAAATCGTCCACGTGAATGAATGACTCTGCTGGAATGAATTCCTCATAGTTCTCCCTGGGTGGACCGAGAACCACAGGAACCGTGCCGAATTTCATGGAGTTAAACAGCTTTTCTGTGAAGTAGTCTTTGTGGACAGAGTTCTCGAATGATAAGTAGAATTTACAGCTGGACAGGGTTTTGTAATACTCTTCTAGACTTAGTTGTCTTTCAAATGCCCCGCCGTACGTGTGAATCTGAACATGTTTCCGTAATTCATAAAAATATGGGACTCTTTTTAAGCGTGTGTTCCAGATCTTGACGATCCAGCACACTAATTTGTCCTTCGGTGGGATTTGGAAGGCTTTGTCCTCCTCAGATGCTTCTACGATTCTCCCGTAAGGAACCCAAACGTCCGAATCTCTGCGATAACTCGCCGTCAGGTTGAACAACCCATCGAGCTGAGCTCGTCTCTGGGAATTCCCGGGAGACTCCATGTTCATCCAGACCCACTTCTGCAACAGTGGTCTCCTCATCCTCAGCAGCTCATAGACGTTAGACTGGATGTCTCTGTGATGGAAAATGACCGTGTGAACTTTCTCGTACTCGCTTCGGTTGTCCGTAAGGCGACAGCCTGTGATGTTGAACAGCTTGCTGCAAGACTCCATCTTGAACCGATGTCCGAACGGCCACGTCCAAATCAAAACCACAGTGTCACGGTCCAGGTTTCTCCTCCAGTTTGCAGGAACTTCATCTCCTGCTTCTTCTTCTTTAGCAATGTTGTGGTTTGATGTTTCTTTTTTACAAGACAGCGAACCCATAGACGGCATGAACAGAAGATAGAATAATCCTTCAAAACACAGCAGGGTGATGAGGACCAGGAGAATCAGCCAGAATCGCTGTGGATGTTCCGACTTCATTATTTATTTCTGAGAGGAAATTAATTAAACAAACGAGTTCACCAATCAGGAACAAGTAATGACAAGTAATCCAGATTAATTTAAATAACATTTCTATTAAATATAACAATAATTTTAGGATTGTACATTTTATTGACTATCACTTTTATGTAAATAATTTTTAAGAATTGCTATGTTATATATATATATATACATATATAAAGCCATTGTGTTACACAATAAAACACATTTAAATATTATTCCATACTGAGAGTAGAGTAGTCTGTTTACTACACACGTATGATAAAAAAGTATTAAACTCTTAAGAAATATAAATTATTTTAAATGATATGTATTATATATCTAATATTGCAATTCTAAATTCAATTTTATTAATTATGTTTTTAAAAGGATTAAGGGTTAAGCGAGTAGAGTAACCGTTTACTTCAGCATTTATATATAACATAATAATATTAGCATTTTATTTGAATAGTTTATTTATTTATAATTATATATGATACATGCACAGTTTAGTGAACAGTTATGTAAACGTTTGTTGATTATTAAAATGTTAATGAAACACGTTCTTTCTGGGACTAAACGTCATAGAAATGAAAATTTAATTACAGCATGTTATTAAATGTCGGTAATAAACTGAACTCGGGTCAGTGTGTATAAATATTGGCACCTGTCAGTCAGTCTTACCATTGAATTTTGGGCATTTTACTAGTATATGGAGTAAATGTCAGTGAATGTAGCTGCTTTTTCTGTTGAGGTGTTCATTTGGTAAACGTACCGAATCATTCGAACATCTCCTATTCACTGTTTACATTATATACACAGTACTGTATTTGTTTTTAGTACAAACTTTGTTATAGATGTTTATTTTATGACTTCTACATTATCAAATCAGTACAAAAGCACTTTAGATGTCCAAACACATATCGTTTTCCAGCGCTAAATTAAATGCTACAGAAAAATAACCTGTAAATGTCAGTAAAGAAAGCAGAGTATTACGCAATAAACACTTTTCAGACAAGAAAAACACGATGAATTGTGCTGGGTTTCGCTGCAGGAATAAGACGCGAGTGTGACAGTCAGAGTCTACAGAAGAACCGAGTCAAACGGCCGTTACACCAAATACTGACTTTCTTTAATTTATTACTGTTCTTTATAGTTGTTGTTTTTTTGTTTTTTTTTTAAAGAAAATCTGTTTAATTTAATTATCTTTGAAGGCATGTTTGCTCTACAGCATTTCTATACAAGACTTTTAGACACTACTTATATATAAAGTATATTTCATTATAACTCCTGAACCTGCACCAGACAATGAACTCACCTGATGTTCTTCTTCTGGCAGATCTTCAGGATCTCAGCACATTGTGTCTGTGTATCTGCATTTAGCGAACACCTTCTTACATTAGATCAGTTTCTGGTGTTCACACCCAGGTTTACACACCACACACCCTATGAGTGAAAAATTTAGCCAATTTAAACAAACTGTGTGTGTGTGTGTGTGAGTGTGGGCATATTGGCTGAATTTTGTGCAGTATCACTTCACTCTGGAACAGAAAACAGGCACTTGATTTAACTTTTATTTTAACTTTATCTACATATGTATATAATCTTTCTAGGATTGCTTATTAATCTAAGAATAATAAATATAATCTGACTATGTGATAATGATAAATTTGGTGTTCCACAAGGTTCTGTTTTAGGCCCACTGCTTTTTACTTGATATATGCTACCTCCAGGTCAAATTATTCATAAACATGGAATTATCTTCCACTGTTATGCTGATGATATGCTGATGATATGCTGATGATATGCTGATGTTTCAGCGAAGCCAGAGGACAGACAGCAGCTTAGTAAAGTTGAGGATTGTGTAAAGGACATTAGACGTTGGATTATTATTAACTTCCTTTTACTTAATTCTGATCAGACAGAAGAACTTGTGTTAGGACCACGTGTAGCTAGAAGTAATCTTTCTGATCACATGGTTACTCTGGATGGACTTTCTGTTTCATCATGTGCAGCAGTAAAAGACCTTGGAGTGATTATTGACTCCAGTCTATCATCTGATGCTCATGTAGATAATATTACTAGGATAGTCTTCTTTCATCTCAGAAATATTTCTAAAATAAGAAAAATATTGTCACTACATGATGCAGAAATATTAGTTCATGCTTTCATCACCTCTAGACTAGATTACTGTAATGCCTTACTGTCTGGATGTTCCAGTAGGAGCATAAACAAGCTCCAGTTAGTCCAGAATTCAGCTGCTAGAGTCCTAACTAGAACCAGCTGCTATAACATAAGTGACAACAGGAACTAATGTTCCTGCTGTAGACCAATGGGTTTGAAATGAAGCAATCAAGATGTGATTGAAGTTTAGACTTTTAGCTTTAATTCAAGGGGTTTAACAAAAAATACTGCATCAACCGTTTAGGTTACAGTCATTTTTTTAGAGTCCCTCCATTTTCACAGGCTCAAAAGTAATTGGACAATCAACTTGTAAGCAGTGTCATGGCCAGGTGTGGCCTGTTTCCTCATTATCCATCTATCCATCCACCCATCCATTTTCTGTGCTGCTTATCCTACACAGGGTCACAGGGAGCCAGGAGTCTATGACAGGAGACTTTGGGCACAAGGCAGGGGACAACCTGATGGGGTGCCAACCCCCAGGGTACAATCACACACATACTTAAATACTCATTCTCACACTGCAGACACTTTGGAAATGCCAATCAGCCTACAGCCCATGTCTTTGGACCGGGGAAGGAAACCAAAGTACCTGTAGAAAACCCTCTAAGCATGGGGAGAACATGCAAAGACCGCACACACAGGGCAGAGGCAGGATTTGAACCTCCAACCCTGGAGGTGTGAGGCAAATGTGCTAACTTCTAAGCCACTGTGCCTACTGTTTCCTCATTATTTCAGAAAATATTAATAAAGGTAAAAGGTCTGGAGTTGATTCCAAGTGTTCAATTTGCATTCGGTAGCTGTTCATGGGAACTCTCAATATGTGGTCCAAAGAGGTGTCCATGTAAGTGAAGGAGACCATCATTAGGCTGAAAAAAACCCAAAACAGACCTATCAGAGAGACAAAAGAAACTTTAAGAGTGGTACATTCTTAAAAAGAAGGAATGCACTGGTGAGCTCAGCAACACTGAAAGGCCTGGAAGACCAGGGAGGACAACTAAAGTGGATGATCATGGAATTCTATCCTAGGTGAAGAAAAACCTCTTCACAACATCTAGCCAAGTCATGAACACACTGGAGGAGGAAAGTGTATTATTCTCAAATTATACACTCAAGAAATGCCTTCATGAATGTAAATACCTTTTACCTCAAGATGCAAACCCCTGGTAACACTCAAGAACAGAAAGGCCAGATTAGACTTTGCTAAAAAAAAAAAAAAAAACTGACAAGTTCTGATGCCAGATTTTTTGGACAGATGAAACCAAGATGAACTTCTACCAGAAAGATGGTAAGAGAAGAGCATGGAGAAGGAAAGGAAAGGCTCATGTTCCAAAGCATACCATATCATCTCTCAAACATGGTGGAGGTAGTGTTATGGCGTGGAAGTGTATGGCTGCCAGTGCAACTGGGTCACTGGTTTTTATTGATGATGTGACTGCTAATAGAAGGAGCAGGATGAATTCTGAAGTTTCTTTCTGCTCAGATGCAGTCAAATGCTGCAAAACTGACAGGACGGCGCTTCACAGTACAGAAACGACCCAAAATGTACGAACGCAACCCAAGAGCTTCTTAAGGCAAAGAAATAAGGCAGCTTTTCACTTACTGAAGACAAAACTGAAGGCAGAAAGACCCATAAACAAGCAGCAGCTGAAGGCAGCTGCAGTAAAGACCTGGCAAAACATCTCACAGGAGGAAACTCAGCATTTGGTGGTTGATGGGTTCCAGACTTCAGGCTGTCATTATCTGCAAAGGATTTGCATCCAAGTATTAAAAATAATCTTTATATTTATAATGATGTTATTTTGTACAATTACTTTTGAGCCTGTGAAAATGGCTGTGATTCCTAAAGGGTTAATGCAGTATTTTAGTTAAACCCCTCGAATTAAAGCTGATTTCAAATGCACAGTTGTGTAGAGAGGAAAAAGATAAGAAAACTGTGTCCATGTGCAAATACTCCTGGACCTGACTGAACCTAAAAACATAAAAAGCATGATGTGCAGTTCTTTAATAAACGAATAACTGTAATTGTTGGTACATTTCTGTGGTATAGGAGGAATAGAACACTTGCGGACATGCTGTTGTAGGAAAATAATCAGTATCTCCTCTTTAGTTACTATTCTCGCTCATGTTACCTGAATAAACTCTAGCTCTTCTCTGTCTCTCGATTAAAGTGCGTTAAGAGAAATGTAGATCTTGAGATATTGGGAATCATTTATATTTAGATCCATATATTATTTATTTGTTTGTTTGTTTGTTTGTTTGTTTGTTTATTAATTTATTTGTTAATTTTTGGAAGAGGTGGAACATTTACACTGTCTGTGATGTAAAGTCATTTTAAATGTTATTTTACGGACTGTTTGGAAATTAAGGAAATATTTTAAAGGGTATTTATTTGTAAATGTATGTTAATGTTGTAAATGTGGTTAGCACATTCGCTTCACACTTCCCACGTCAGGGGTTCAATTCCCACTGTGGCCCTGTGTGTGTGGAGTTTGCATGTTCTCCCCGTGCTGTGGGGGTTTCCTCCGGGTACTCCGGTTTCTGCCCCCATTCCAAAGACATGCATGGTAGGCTGATTGGTGTGTCTAAAGTGTCCATAGTGTATGAATGAGTGTGTATGTGATTGTGTGATGTATTGGCACCCTGTCCAGGGTGTACCCTGCCTTTTGCCCCATGCTCTCTGGGATAGACTCCAGGTTCCCTGTGACCCTGAGAAGGATAAGCGGATGGATGGATATTAGATTTGTACTTTTATATTTATAGTTATAAAATTTTAACTGTATTTTATTTTTATTTCTGCACAATTTTCAACAGTAATTTAGTTCTATTTGTGTTTTTAGTTCTATTTTTGTAATTATATACTTTTCATTATACTTATTATTATTATTATTATTATTATTATTATTATTATTATTACTACATCCCAAACTCAAGAGGGCGCTATTAGAACCAATAAACACGGAGAAAGATTACATAAGAAGAAGAGTGCAGGCCGACTCCCAGACGCATTCTTGTTAAATCTGAAGTGCACTACATGATGATGCAGTGTACATATACGTTATTATACACCATGTGGTGCGCATGTATAGGGAGTATAACGTTTTTCCTCTATAATAAAATACTTGTGTACGGTTTTTATGAATTTAAACTGTTAACATTGTTCGTGTTTTGTCAGATTCGCGGCAGTTAGCATCTGGCTAATGAGCGAGTTGCTACTCAACACACATCTCTCCGCTGCCTATATAGGTACACTACATAGGGTGTGTTACTACACATTCCTCACGATACCTAGTGCACTATTTGTTTAAGAAGGCGTTGTTTAGGATGGAGCCGGCCGCCTGAGGAGATCTGTGGTGAGTCCAGAGGATCTTTATATTGTAGAAGCTACATTTTATGTTAGTGTTTGAAGTTTGTTGGTCGACGTCCGACATGGGCATGTTTATTACCACTAAAACAATTTAGAGTTAATTTAAATCGCAGAAGAATTACACACATTCTTAATAATGATAATATAATCACATCCAAAGACAGTGTCTTTACAGAAACGTTTGTGGGACAAAACTACGCTCTAACTACACTTCCTACAAAACTACTCTACACATCCTACAAAACTACTCTCTAACTACACTTCCTACAAAACTACACTTCCTACAAAACTACTCTCTAACTACACTTCCTACAAAACTACACTTCCTACAAAACTACTCTCTAACTACACTTCCTACAAAACTACTCTACACATCCTACAAAACTACTCTCTAACTACACTTCCTACAAAACTACACTTCCTACAAAACTACTCTCTAACTACACTTCCTACAAAACTACACTTCCTACAAAACTACTCTCTAACTACACTTCCTACAAAACTACTCTCTAACTACACTTCCTACAAAACTACACTTCCTACAAAACTACTCTACACATCCTACAAAACTACTCTCTAACTACACTTCCTACAAAACTACACTTCCTACAAAACTACACTTCCTACAAAACTACTCTCTAACTACACTTCCTACAAAACTACACTTCCTACAAAACTACTCTCTAACTACACTTCCTACAAAACTACTAACTACACTCCAGCTACACTTCCTATGTTCAACTATGCTTCTGTTTTTGCTTCCTACAAAACTACATTCAAACCTTGCTACCTATGAAATTATGCTTTAACAGCGCTTCATGTGAAACTAAATTCCACCCACGATCTTAACTCTTCAGGGTTCAGCCATTTTGTAGTCTTGTCCAACGATTTATATTCTAACACATTATATTCCGTGGATGTTTCACTATAATAATAACCTGTAAGTATGAGGAGCATCTGTTGCACCATTTATCATGAACTTATGCACCGATTCATGCCTCTAAACTCCAACTATATTCATGTGACCTTAAATTTCTTGAAATCATAGGTATAATATCACACTGTTTACATGGTGGTGAATCTTTTTTTCTTTTCAGAGTCGCAGAGTCACAGTGTGATGAAACATGGCTTTGCAGCAGATTCTCGTTTTGCTGAGGCCACGCGGGAGCCGATTATCACGATCAGTTACTGTGTTCAAATACTTCAGCACAACAAAAGCAGACTATAATGAAACAAAAACAGACTCCAACAATGAGAAAACAGACTCTTCGTCCCTTGGTTCTGGTTCTGAGAACAAGTCTTTGTTGGAGAACCTCAGTGTGCTCGGTGTGGATGTGCAGATGGCGCGGCGCCGTCAACCTGGTGTTTTCCGCAAAATCCAAACAAATGAGCAAGGATTGATTGATTTCCTTGCACAGAAAGGTGCCAGCCGTGATATAATCGCTAGCATAATTTCCCGTTTTCCACGTGCCATAACAAGATCCGAGGAACACCTGGAAGAACGTTGGCGTCTGTGGCGCAGCATTTTCAACAGCGATGCCGAGGTTGTTAATATCCTAAACCGTTCTCCAGAGTCATTCTTCCGCTCAA
>NC_030429.2:28222585-28227585 GCF_001660625.3 Ictalurus punctatus | reverse complement strand
ATTGTTATCTCTCAAAAGAGGTGTGGGACAAAATGAAAACGATAGGTTTAATGATAGAAATTAACATGGTTTCGGTTTTTTATTGCAATTTAAAAAAAAAAAAATGTCCAAAAGTGAGCATGACGCCTTATGTGTTTGATTAAATAAAAACTGGAAAACACGATTTAGAATGACTATTGACCAACAATTTGTATCAAGTGATGTAGTTTTTAAAAGTATTAGAACTGGAAAGGAAAAAAATCTAGCAAATTTTTGTTCAAAGACCAAAGTGTGTGGGACTCTATTATTTTATAGTTGGACTTTTCATGAACTAATGTGTATGAATTTGTACTGTGTGTGTTGCACACATAAACTAATAATAAATAATGTTTAATAGCGTTGAGATACGGGTCGGAATTAAAATGCGGGCGCTTGGTGCTGCGCCCGGACACATTTCAGTGTAACACCGCTACCCTGTCACGTTTATGTGGGTGAGTTTCCAGTCAACTGTGTCGTTGTAATTATATTAAAAAAATAAATGACTGCATGTATATGCTAGGATCTTAATGTTCATCCACGCTGAAGTTCTGGAGTAAAACAGCAGTTAAGTTTATTAACGGAGCTTTTATTAAACGGTGTGTTGATTGTTTATTGGCCAGGCCATATAGCTTGTTTATATGTATATATATATATTTACTAAATGATTTTTTTTTCTTAATGTATAAGTAGCTCTGAGTTTATTACCCAGATTATTGAATTAACTTGTTTAATAACATTGCTCAGACTCTTTACGCTGCTGCTGCTGATGATGATTGTGTTTGTGGTGGTGTAGTTGTAGTTATAGGATGGAGGGTGGTGATGTGAACAGTGCAGAGGGCAGCACAATTCAGACCACAGACAGAGGAGAAGCGGCTCTGAAGACACAGTAAGTTCATCACATTCTGGATTGTGATTGGTCAGAAGGTGTTGATTAGATTTCTATAACAGCAGCTCTGACAGTAGTGCAGCTGCAAATCACAGCCTTATATTAACGCTCTCGTTCTAATATGTTATTGTTTCTATAGTAACAGTCAGAGTTATAGCTGTAACGTGAGATTTTCTGACATCTTCAGGACAGACGAGTTTCTCATTTTCTGCATTTTATTTGTTTTCTCCTATTAACTTAAATATATATAAAGAGAGGGCTGGTGAGGGAATGAGTGTTTATACCTGCTATAACGTAAGTGACAACAGGAACTAACTTCTTTTGCAGACATTTTGCAATTCTATAACTATTTATGAACTGTATAATGTGTAATTTTTTAAATAAGTAAAACATTGTAATCCTTTGCAAGTTCCTGTGGTGTAAGAGGAATAAAACACTTGGGATGTGATGTTATTGGAAAATAATCAACTCCAGGGAGATAACAGTAACACTGCTTCGTGTCTGTGGCCTGCATTACACAAGCCTGGTGTTGATTATTTTCCTATAATGGCACCTCCCAAGCGTTTTATTCCTTACTTTGCATTAGAGGTGGACGGATAGTAGATTTTACCGATGATTAAGTCGGGCGGTACCTACCTGCTGAAAACCGATTCATCTATTGATGGTTATTAAAATTGATATTGCATGAAGACATAAAACTCAGGGTAAAATATTTCTGCTTTATTACAGAAATAAGCAACACTGACTGTATGATGAAAATGTCCTGTACTTTTTAAACGAAATAATTAGTAATATATATTAGCTACTAATAAATATTAAAGTAAATAAAAGATACAGCCAAACTGAACCAAAAGTAACGCTCCAAATATCAAATAAAAGTAGAGAAGTCCAAAATTTCTCAAAAAAAACTTCAGATAGCCCAACAAAATTAGCCAGTGATAGTTTTAATTTCGCCTCTAGAGGCCGCTCTTGTACCGTAAAATGACAGCAGACCCTCCGCAACCCAGAACAAACTATGAGGGCGGATTTTTGCTGATATCCCATAGTTCCAGCGATCAGTTATCGGTGCTGATTAATCGGCAAAACCCATCAATTGGTCAACGTGCACTTGGCATAATACAATGTTTTCCATCAACGATCAGTTTTACTCTGACATTCTACACATGCAGGTACATCACAAACAAAGAGAATTTTTATGAGTTCCTGGCCACTGGATTCAAGAGCGAGAAAGCTGAAGATGAGAAAGCATCAGCTGAAGTTCCCATAGATGGAGCGGAGGAACAGAGCAGAGAACCGGAGACGAAGAAGCGGAAAGTGGACGGTGATGAACAGACAAAGGACAAGAAGAAACGGAGAGGCCAGAACAAGTCGAGACCTCACCTGAAACCTCACAGCTATGAGGCTCAAAGACTCTGCCCCTCACTCATTCAGGTGTTTATACACACACACACACACACACACACACCTGGTGGCACAGTCACTTTATTATGTATATTTTTATTCATGTTTATTTAAGTTTAAATAGTAAATAAATGCAAGGAAATATTGAATACTTTTTTTATTGTTATTATTAATAAAATATATATAATAATAAAGAAAACTATTACTATTCTTAGTATTTACTATATTATAAATAAGCTCCTAATAATGTCAGGGATGGATTTTAATCGGGATTATTATTAATAAAAACATAAAATATTAGCCTCAAGGATCAGTGTATTGTAAAATATCCTGAAATTGGTGAAAAATAAATGTTTGTTGAATTGAGTTTGACGTAATTGTGGTGGTGTTGTTTTTTTCCCGCAGGAGTCTGAGAGGAAGTGTTTCTATGGTGAGAAGTGTAAGTTCATCCATGACGTGGCTGATTACATGTCCACCAAGCCGGAAGATCTGGGAGACACCTGTTACCTTTACGACACCTTCGGCAGGTGCGACATTAACACATCACATCACTGACATTTCATCAACAAACGGAACATGTCCATGATAACAGTATATACATAAATACTATACAGAAATATAACTGATTACTGTGTGTGTGTGTGTGTGTGTGTGTGTAGATGTCCATATGGAGTCACCTGCAGGTTTGCTAAAGCTCACACAGGCCCAGATTACAAAAACCTGGTGAACGAGGAGCTCCGTAAAAGCCTCGATAGAACAGAAACTGTGCGGAACAGTCTGGATAAAGAGCTCCAGAGACGTCTCAGAAAGAAACAAGTGTCCTTCAAAAGCTCGGAGAACTTCCTCAAGAGCATCAGCGCGGGGAAAAAACAACACGGGAAGTCGTCCATGTCTGAAAACACACCAAATGAGTTGAGACAGGAAGAGGAAGTGAGCCAGAGTGAGACCAGACAGGAAGGTCCTGCTGCTGAGCTCAAAACTGAGGTATGAAAGTCAGAGGCCACGCCTCCTTTGTTGTGACTGACTGGCGGAGGCCGTGCCTCCTTTATTGTGACTGACACCTGGAGGCAATGCCACCTTTATTGTGACTGACAGCCGGAGGCCACACTGCCTTAAAAGTGACTGACATATGTAGGCCACGCCTCCATTATTGTGACTGACACATGGAGGCCACGACTCCTTCACTTATTTTTCTGGTCTGATTTATAGGAGAGTCAGACGAAGCCACCTCCTGTGAAGACCATTGGGCCATTAACGGATGATGACATCATCAAACTGCGCCCATGTGAGAAGAAGCAGGTAGAGCAGTGAGCACTGTGCTCCATCATCTTAAGAGTCCAGAGGAAGTGAACAATCCTGATTCAGACTCCGTCCCAAAATAATATGCTTTCATTTCCTTTCACACAGGTAGATTTCAGAGACAAGCTCTACCTGGCTCCATTAACAACGGTGAGTTACTGGTTTGTGTGTGCGTGTGTGTGTGTGCGTGTGTGTGTGTGCGTGTGTGTGTGTGCGTGTGCACGCTCACATGCTCCATTATATAGACAAATGTAAGACGTTTGTGTTTATTATGGACAGTGTCCCTGCTCTGTATTTGTATAAGTGTATGTGTCTCTGTGTGTGTGTGTGTGTGTGTGTGTGTGTGTACGTACAGTGTGGGAACCTGCCATTCCGGCGTGTGTGTAAGCGTTTTGGAGCTGATATAACGTGTGGAGAGATGGCCATGTGCACCAACCTGCTGCAGGGTCAGACGTCTGAGTGGGCTCTGCTCAAGAGACACCACACTGAGGATGTGTTTGGAGTGCAGGTATACACGCGCACACACACACGCACACACACACACACACACACACACACACACACTATAAGGCCAGAGAATTTCAGTTCAGTCATGTGACCTGAGAGTGCATCTATATTAGTATTCACATATACAAATACAAAACAACCATAGCGACGAGAGCGGTTGCCATGGTGATTTTGTGGGTTTCAGCTGGAAGGATGTTTCCCTGACTCCATGACCCGCTGTGCTGAACTCCTCAACCACAACATCGACGTTGACTTTGTGGACATCAACTCTGGCTGTCCTATAGACCTAGTGTACAAGAAGGTACACACACACACACACACACACGCACACACACACACACACAAAACAATAACAACACCTCGACTGTTTATTACAGCTGTTAGAAGGTACACATGCTCACCACAGCAGATTTGTGTTTGATGACGCCCACAAAACTCCAAGTTTAGAGAGCAGAAAGCACAAAATGGCGATAAACCAGCTTTCATCCCCAGGGCTGGGTCGAGTATTTCAGAAACTGAAACTGATCTCCTGGGATTCTCACACACACCAGACTCTAGAGTTTACACAGAACAGTGCGAAAAACTTAAAACATCTGTGTGTGGGGGGGTCTACAGGCTGAAACTCTGTGGATAAGAGAGATCAGAGGAGAATGATCAGACTGGTCTGAGCTGAGAGGAAAGATATATGAACTCCTATAATCACTCTTCATATGATTTATGAGCAGAAATACACCTCAACTCAGAGGCCTTGAGGAGGATGAGCTACAACAGCAGGAGACCACATCAGGTTCCACTCCCGTCAGGAAGCTGAGACTATCATGGGCACAGAGACACCCAAAAACATTCACCTGGACATTTTCTTCTGATCTCTCACCCACAGACCTGTCAC
>NC_030429.2:28160085-28220085 GCF_001660625.3 Ictalurus punctatus | reverse complement strand
TTAAATAAAGGTGTTAGATTACTAAATGTTCATTGCTTTGTTCATCAAAATTAGCTGTAAAAGTTATAAATTGTTAAAAATCAAGTATATTAATTACTATTAAGTGTAAAAATTCCATCCATCCATCCTCAACCGCTTATCCGTAGTCGGGTCGCGGGAGCAGCAGCTGCAGCAGGGGACTCCAAACTTCCCTTTGCCGAGCCACATTAACCAGCTCTGACTGGGGGATCCCGAGGCATTCCCAGGCCAGTGTGGAGGTGGAGGACTAGGCCTCTCCACCTAGTCCTGGGTCTTCCCCGAGGTCTCCTCCCAGCTGGACGTGCCTGGAACACCTCCCTAGGGAGGCACCCAGGGGGCATCCTTACCAGGTGCCCGAACCACCTCAACTGGCTCCTTTCAACACAAAGGAGCAGCAACTCTAGTTCCTCTCGGATAGCCAAGCTTCTCACCCTATCTCTAAGGGAGAAGCCAGACAGCCTGAGAAAACCCATTTCGGCCGCTTGTACCCGCAATCTAGTTCTTTCAGTCACTACCCAGCCTTCATGACCATAGGTGAGGGTAGGAACGAAAATTGCCAGGTAGATCGAGAGCTTTGCCTTCCGGCTCAGCTCTCTCTTCGTCACAATGGTGCGGTAAAGCGATTGCAATACCGCTCCTGCTGTTCCAATTCTCCGGCTAATCTCCTGCTCCAATGTCCCCTCACTCGTGAACAAGACCCCAAGTTACTTGAACCCCTTCACTTGGGTTAAGTACTCATTCCCTACCCGGAGTAGGCACTCCATCGGTTTCCTGCTGAGAACCATGGCCTCAGAGATTTAGTGGTGCTAATACTCATCCGAGCCACTTCATACTCAGTTGCAAACCGATCCAGTGAGCGCTGAAGGTCACGGACCGATGATGCCATCAGAACCACATCATCTACAAAAGGCAGCGATGAGATCATAAGGCCACCAAACCGCAACCCCTACCCACCATGAATGCGCCTCGATATCCTGTCCATGAATATCACAAACAGGATTGGTGACAAAGCGCATCCCAGGCGGAGACCCACCTGGAACAAGTCCGACTTTTTGCCGAGGATCCGGACACAGCTCTCGCTTTGGGCATACAGTGATTGGATAGCCCTGAGAAGGGAACCCCTCACCCCATACTCCCTCAGCACCTCCATATCCACAAAACACATGTAGACCGGATGGACATACTCCCAGGCCTCCTACAAGATTCTTGCGAGAATAAAGAGCTGGTCCGTTGTTCCACGACCAGGAACGGAATCCGCATTGCTCCTCTTCAATCCGAAGTTCGACTATTGGCCGGACCCTCCGTTCCAGTACCTTGGAGTAGACTTTACCAGGGAGGCTGAGAAGTGTGATACCCCTATAATTGGTACACACTGTCTGGTCCCTCTTTTTGAACAGGGGAACCACTACCCCGGTCTGCCACTCCTTTGGCACTGTCCCCGACTTCCACGCAATCATGCCTCTCCAGGTATCTCCATCATTGCCCACGTGTGCATTGAAGTCTCCCAGCAGAACTATGGATACCCCTACTGGTGCTCCATACAGGACTCCATTCAGGGTCTCCAAGAAGGCTGAATACTCTGACCTGGTGTTCGGTGCATATGCACAGATAACAGTCAGAGTTTTCCCCCCCACAACCCGTAGGCGTAAGGAGTTGACCCTCTCCTCCACCAGGGTAAACTCAAACGCAATGGCACTCAATTGGGGACTTGTGAGTATCCCCACACCTGCCCGGCACCTCACACCCAGGTCAACTCCAGAGTAGAATAGAGTCCATCCCCTATCAAGGAGTACGGTTCCAGAACCGAGACTGTGTATGGAGGTAAGCCCCACCAGATCTAACTGGTAGCGCTCCACCTCTCGCACAAGTTCCAGTTCCTTCCCCCACAGAGAGGTGACGTTCCATGTCCCCAGAGCCAGCCTCTGCCGCCTGAGTCTGGTCCATCGAGACCCCTGACCTTCACTGCCACCTGTGGCAAACCCAGCCACCAGGCCCTTGCTGTTGGGCCCTCCCTCTGGGCCTGGCTCCAGACTGGGGTCCCGGGCTTCCACCGGACAGGGTAACTCCTCTTCTCTTTGTTTTTTTCATGAGGGTTTCTTTGAACCATTCTTAGTCTGGCCCCTCCCCTGAGACTACTTTGCCTTGGGAGACCCTACCAGGAGCACAAGGCTCCAGACAACACAGCCCTCAGGTTCATAGGGACACACAAACCTCTCCACCACGATACGGTGACGGTTCCCGGAGAAGAAGTGTAAAAATAATTAACTGTAAAAGTAAGTAATAAATAAGCATAACATGTACAGTCCCCTCCATAAGTATCGGAACAGCAAGGACAATTATTTTGTTTTTGCTTTTATTTGGGTTTGACGTCACAAGACCGATCAGAATTTCAGCTTTCAGTTCCTGATATTTACAGCTAGACGTGTTAAACAACTTAGAATTTGGCACCTTTTGTTTGAACTCACCCATTTTCAAGTGATCAGAAATATTGGAACATGTGACTGACAGGTGTTTCTTGTTACCCAGGGGTGTCCTGTTAAATTGATTGTTTAAACAATTAATAGCTCTGAATGTCTACTCATGGTTTTAGCCTTCAGTTTCACCTGTGAAGACTGCATTTGTTGTTAAAAAGGATAAACCAACAAGAGGAACAGAGAGCTGTCTATGGGAGAAAAGCAAGTCATTTTGAAGCTGAGAAAAGAGGAAAAATCTATCAGAGCCACTGGGTATAGCCAATACAATACTCTGGAATGTCGTGAAAAAGAATAGGTGAACAGGTCGGCCAAGGAAAACAACAACAGCTGATGACAAACAGTGTGAGAGCTGTGAAGAGAAACCCAAAAACCAACAACCTCCACAGGGCAGGGTGAAGGTATCATGATCCACTGTTTGAAGAGGACTTCAAGAGCAGAAATATAGAGGCCATACAACAAGATGCGAACCACTAATCAGCAGTAAGAATCAGAAAACCAGACTGGAATTCACAAAGAAATACAGAGATGATCCACAACAGTTCTGGAACCAAAATGAACCTCTACCAAAGTGATGGAAAGGCCAATGTGTGGAGAAAGAAAGGATCTGCTCATGATCCAAAACATACAAGCTCATCTGGGAAACATGGTGGAGATAGTGTCATGGCTTGGGCTTGCATGGCTGCTTCTGGAACATTCTCACTAATCTTTATTGATGATGAACTCATGATGGTATCAGTAGAATGAATTCGGAAGTTTACAGGAACACTCTGTCTGCAGATTTACATAGAAATGCGTCCAAATTAATCAGGAGGAACTTCATCATGCAGCAAGACAATGATCCAAAACACACTTCCACCTCAACACAGGACTTCATCAGGGGGCTGAGCAGATCAGTCCCAAGACCACTCAGAATAATCATACAATCTCTGGAGCAAAAGGCACACTGTAGTCTATAGAAGTGGACTTGCACACATCATCAAGTCAAGTGGGTTCTTATCGTCATTCCTCTCTATAGTTTGTATACATTGGAACAAAACAATGTTTCTTCTCGACCATGGTGTAACACAAAATAATATCCTAGACTACATCATCAGTCCCATGACCTAGTGTGGTCGTTGGATCGCTGTGCTTTTGAACATCTGACCAGGTCCCTCCACTTATCTTGATCATGTGCCTGTGTTTCTGCAAAGCTTTTCATGGTCCATTTCAGAGTCCAGGACTTACAAGCATGTAAGAAGATTGAGAGGACAAGTGCATGCAGAAGTCTCATTTTTGTTTTAGAGAAACATTCTTGTCTCTCCATATAGGTTTTAGCTTTGACATAGTTGCTGTTTGTGCTTCTCTTTATAGAACTTCTGTTTTTGACCAGTCTTCAGCCCAAATACTTGACACAGTTTCCAGTTCCTGTCTTCTGACTTCAAGCATGATAGAGATCTGCTTGTCACTTTATGTCATCAACTTTGTCTTCTCAGTGCTTATCTCCATGCCAAACCTAGAAGATGTTTCATCCAGGTTCTTCACTAAGATGGCAAGATCAACTTCACTGCCAGCCAATCCGTCAATGTCATCTGCAAAGCAGAGATTGGTGATGTTTCACCCTCCAATGCTGACTGCGCCATAGCTGTTCTCCAGGGCCTCGTTCATGATGTGCTCTAAATAGATGATGTAGAGCATGGGCGATAGAAGGCAGCCTTGCTGTGCACCCACTGTTGTGTGGAACCAATCTCCCACAGAGCTCTGGGCGATTACTGCACTGCTGGCCTTGGCAAACAGCTGTTTGTTGGTGTTGGTCAGCTTCTGGCCCATGTTGTACTTCTTCATTGTTGCCCACAAAGCATCATGCCACACTCCATCAAAAGCCTTTGTAAAATCTATGAAAACATGATGGAGGTCTTGTTGGTGCTGCGAGTACTTTTCACACAGAACTCTGACGATGAATATTTGTTCTGTGGTACTTTGTCCACTATGGAAAAGAGCCTGTTCTTCAGCAATAATTTCTTCTGCTTGAGGACTCAGTCTATTCAGGATGATCTTGAGCACACTTTACTGGCGTGGCTGATTAGACTGATAGTTCTGTAATTCTGGCACAGTTGAAGATTTCCTTTCTTGTGTATGGTTAGAATTAGTGATTGGGTCCATGTTTTTGGCCATTCACCTGTCTGCCATATCTTATTGCAGATTTTTGTTAGTCTATCATTGGTTCCCCTCCATTCTCGATGAGTTCAGCTGGGATGTTGTCTACTCCAGCTGCCTTCCCATTCTTCAGCGATCTTACTTTAATTTTATTCACATTAATGTGTAATGTACATTACAGACCCCCTTATCCAGAGCGACTTTCATTTATCTCATTTACACAACGGAGCAGTTGAGGGTTAAGGGCCTTGCTCCAGGGCCCAGCGGTGGCAGCTTGGCTTTGTACTCCTGTCCCCAATGTAGTTTTAGAATAAGGATATAATAAAGGATATATTCAAGTGAATTAATCTATATATTTATGTATTGTTACTTTTATGCTTTTAAAAATAGTTTTATCTGCAATTGCAAATTATTCAATTTAATTAAATTGTCTATTTAAACCTATGTTCTATATACACCTTAAATATCAGCTATACATACTATACATTGTAACCCATGAACATGGTTAAGGCTGAAAAATCATCAGGATATCAACCATACTGTACTTTATGCACACAATCAATGTAGAGTCAGCACTTTCACAGTGATTCAGTAATGATTCCACGACCCGTTCCTATCTGGAAAAGAAACACAAACCTAAATATACATGAAACAGATAGAAATGACTCACTAAACACTGACTCACTAAACACTGATGCATAAACCCCTGTTTCTTCATTTGGATTTGATTTTCCAACTACTTTCTGACTGTTAAACTTTATCTCCATAATGTATTGTGTGAGATGTGCTTTTTGATTTAATTAAATTTTAAATTAAAGTGTGTGTGTGTGTGTGTGTGTGTGTGTGTGTGTGTGTGTGTTTTATCATTGTTATTTTTTAAATCCTCTTCCAGCTCTCTGACTTGTCTTGACACTGGACGTGATTGTGATATTCTGAATGGTTTATAAATTTTTAAATAAGTATTATTACTTATCGAGTGTTATTACTTATTGCAGTTATGGGACATGAAGAACTTAACTGTTTGCTACATTATTAAGTGTGAAAGTAAACATGTTAAAGTTGTTAGAAATACAGTGGATATAAAAAAAAGTCTACACAAGTTCAATCATGTCAGAACCATTTTCACTTTTATTGAGAAATTGCAACATATAATAAATGTCAAGTGACAAACACACACAAATGTTTTTTTTTGGGGGGGGGATTAAAAGAGTTCCAATACCCAGCTTGCAGAAGTCTGCACACCCTTTAATAATTGGGAATTGTTCAGTGTTCAGAATCAAAAATCACATCCGAACTCATGTTAAATATTAATTAGTGTACAACTGCCTTCAGTTAAAGTGACTGATTAACCCCAAATAAAGTCCAGCTGTTCCTATAGGATTCTCCTCACATCTAACTGGGTAACATCCAACTGGAAAAGCCCTTCACCACAAATATCTTACAAAGCAGGTTCGGGATCTCACTGTTGAAAAATATCAATGAGGAGAGGGTCACAAAAATATTTAGAAGTAATTGGATAGACCATGGAACACTGTAAAGACAATAAGATAATACTTTATTAATCCCCAGATGGAGAAATTATGGCATGACAGTGACACTACAAAGAGCAGGACGTCCCTCTAAACTTGATGAGAAGATTAGGGGAAACTGGTCAGGGAGTCTACAGAGAGGCCTACAGCTACATTAAAAGAAATGCAGCAATTTCTGTGAAGTACTGGTTGATCCATACATGTGACAACAATCTCCAGAATTCTTCATATCTCTGGGCGATGGGGTAGGGAGGCAAGACGGAAGCCTTTTTTAACCAATATAAATAAATAAAATAAATTATCCAATCTCCTAAAACCATGTGGATTAAAGTGTTCTGGTCTGATGAGATCAAAGTTGAACTTTTTGGCCAAAAGATATGTTTGGCACTAAAAACCCACAGCACATCACTAAAAGAACCCCATCCCCACGGCGAAGCACGGTGGTGGCAGCATCATACTTTGGGGCTGTTTTTCTTCAGCTGGAAGTCGGGCTTTAATCAGGGTGGAGGGAAAAATGAACAGCTCCAAATACCAGTCAGTTCAGGTGCAAGACCTTAAGTCTTCTGCTAAAACACTTCAGATGAAGAGTTTCACCCTTCAGCATGACAACGACCCGAAGCAGACCTCCAGATCAACAAAGGAACGGCTTCACCTGGACAAGCTCAAGGTTTTGGAATGGTCCAGCCAGAGTCCAGACCTAAATCTAATCAAAGATCTGTGTGGTGACCTGAAGAGGGCTGTGTACAGGAGACACCCCGCCCATCTGATAGAGTTAGAACACTTTTATAAGGAGAAAATATTGCTAGTCAAGACAAGACGTGCCAAACTGGTCGACTCTTTCCCAAAAAGGCTGAATGCCACAACATAATATCTAAAGGTGCTTCAATGAAGTAGTTTAGGGGTGTGCAAACTTATGTAACCATGTTTTTGTAAGAAAAAAAATCTATAAACTGATTGTTTTTCACTTACTTAACAGGATAAAATTTCTCCATAAAGGTAGAAAAGGTTCTGACATGATTTATCTTGGTTTCTTTTATGTACATCACAAAAACCTGCCATTTTAACAGGGGTGTGTAGACTTTAGATCCAGATGTTACTTCACCATACCCATAACGTTGCATTATTAAGTGTAAAATTTATATTAACCCAAAGTTACCTTAAGAACAAATTACGTGCACATTAAACTTGCTTTGTTATTTGTAAAAGTTACTTTAACACTACCAGTTACGTTAATGATATCTGTATAGGTTACATCATAAACTGTATTATTTATATTATTAACATAAAAGTTATTTTATTAACTAATTACTTTTTTATTAAAAATAACATTACAAAAATAATAAAAATATTATTCACAATTTAAATAACTAACTGTAGAATTTAAATTAATACCTCCTGTAAAAAGATTATATCGTTAACTTTGGTACAACTGTAAACATTGCATCATTATAATCATAAATGTTAATTTATTAGCTGTAACAATGGACTGGAAATGAAACATTACTGTAAAAGTTGGAGAAATAGGAGAATTCACCTCAGATAAAATTATTACTAAGTGTAGGAGTTAATTTCTCAAGGCTTTATGTTCCATTGTTGTGGTGTTTGTACAGGAATATCAGCAGGCTACACAGTGCTGGATGAAATGTTCCAGGAGATAAAACTCATGTGTTTGTCTTTTGCTCTTTATCATATTCATCACACCAACTTTGAGAGCACAATAAAGAGCAATATTAGACTGTTTCAAAGACGAAGGAGACCAGAACACCAGGGCACATCTCCAAATGAAGGACATGATGAGGTGGATAATTCTAGTGATCATTTTAACTCATCTAACGCCATCTAATCCAGGTCCAATCTCACTATTTTCACCATCCAACTCTGAGGTAATTTCTGGAAAAACGCATCTACTCTGGTCAGCAGATCTGGATAGAGAACAGGGTGAGGAATAAATTCGAGTAAATACGAGAGTATGCCTGATGATCACTACAGCAAAGGGAAAATAATGATTGATTATTAAATCTGAAAACTCTGTTTAACGTGTAGTAAATCAAGCGTACATTAAAAGTATACTTTTAAATGCCTGATATTCCTCCACAGGACAAGAGAAAGTTGTGTTTGACTGCGACGGTGAAAGTCTGACTGTTGAGTTTTCTCCAAATCAACATACTAATCTGTACCTTCTCATTGGTAAGACCTGCTTCTAAATCATGTCTAAATTTAAAGGCTGTGTTCCAAATCGTTTTTAACATCATCAGGTGGTTTTCAGTGAGTACCAGAAATAACTCTGGGCAAACAGGCAGTGCAGTTTAATGTAAAATTGAATAAAAATGACTAAACAGGTGTAGAGCAGGTAGTTCCTGTTATAAAAGCCTCAGTTACCTGCTCACGTGTGTGTGTGTGTGGATCAAAGAAGGAAATCATTCATGTTAAAGAACGTGTGTAGATCAAGTAAAAATATTTAATCATGTTTATGCATTTATTGAAGCCATTAAGCCATTATATATATATATATATATATATATATATATATATATATATATATATATATATATATATATACACACACACACACACATATTTATTTATTTATTTACTTTATTTGGTAATGTTCCACTGTGGTTAGATTTAAGTTAATTAACATTATTTATGCTTATTATAAGTTATTGAGGTTTAGATTTAACCCATGTAAACTGCATAAATTGTCAAGCAATATTTAACATGGGGGAATTTATTAAATCTTTTACAGATTATGATATAAGATTATACTAAAACGAATATAAGATTATTAAACATACAGTGCCCTCCATTAATATTGGCACCCTCTGTAAATATGAGCAAAGAAGGCTGTGAAAAATTGTCTTTATTTTTTAACCTTTTGCTTTTTAAAAAAAAATTCACAAAAATACTCTGCTCTCATGGATAACAAACAATTTCAAACACAACACAGGTTAATAATATATATATATTTGCTGAATAGATATATCATCTTTGTTAAATATAGGTGTGCAACAATTATTGGCACCCTTTTAGTCAATACTTTGTGCTACGTCACTTTGCCAAGATAACAGCTCTGAGTCTTCTCCTATAACGCCTGATGAGGTTGGAGAATACATGGCGAGGGATCTGAGAGCGTTCCTCCATACAGAACCTCTCCAGATCCTTCACATTTCGAGGTCCACGCTGGTGGACTCTCCTCTTCAGTTCACCCCACAGGTTCTCTATGGGGTTCAGGTCAGGGGACTGGGATGGTCAGGGCAGGACCTTGATTTTGTGGTCAGTAAACCATTTCTGTGTTGATTTAGATGATGTTTTGGATCATTGTCCTGCTGGAAGATTCAACCACGGTCCATCTTTCTGTCAGAGGGAGTCAGGTTTTCATTTAATATCTGTTGATATTTGAGAGAGTCCATCCAAAAAAAAAATATATCAATGGGAATATACTTTAAATATATTTTTCCTCATATGAATTCATAAGGGTGCACACCTATATTTAACAAAGATATTTTTTGATAAACCTGTGTTGTGTTTGCAATTGTTTGATATCCATGAGAGCAGAGTATTTTTGTCATTTTTTAAAACAAAAGATCAAAAGGTTAAACAATAAAGACAATTTTTCACAGAGTTCTTTGCTCAGATTTAACAAGGGTGCCAATATTAGTGGAGGGCACTGTGTGTCTTGACGTATTTAGTTCTCTGTTCTGCACAGCTTGTGTGTGTGTGTGTGTGTGTGTGTGTGTGTGTGTGTGTGTGTGTGTGTGTGTGTGTGTGTGTGTGTATTATTATGACTTGAAGACAAGGTGACAGATTAAGAGGCATTCATTCACAGTACTGTGTCTAGTGACCTTGGTAAGGGAAGACGTGGCCTGATAAGCTTCAAACTGGGACACTGACTCACCAACACACACTATCACACACTGACGCACACTAATACAGAGTGCACAGTACACTAACAATCACTAATACACACTAACACACTGATGCACCCCTGCAGTAATAATCACAGAACACCATCCTCATCTAGTCCTCGCTTGCCTTACACCATCTCCACTTCATCCCTACACTGCCCCAATACTATCTCCACCTGGCTCTATCACCCAGTGATGTCATTCAGATCCTGAAGACCTGAGAGGAACAGAGCCAGAGTGAAACGAAGAATGAAACAGTGGGGGGCTTGCTTTACAACCATGTGGCCCCCACTGTTTCATTTGCACCTTGCAGACTTTTGGCTGTTGGGAGTGAGTATGCGCCCATACTACTTGCC
Source organism: Ictalurus punctatus (assembly GCF_001660625.3). Classification (NCBI taxonomy): domain Eukaryota; kingdom Metazoa; phylum Chordata; class Actinopteri; order Siluriformes; family Ictaluridae; genus Ictalurus; species Ictalurus punctatus. The sequence goes on along the minus strand of NC_030429.2, from coordinate 28,209,670 downwards.
GAGAGAATTCTCACATGCCGTTGTTGTTGTTGCTGTTGTTGTTGTTGTTGTTGTTGTTGTTTACATTCCTCCCTCCACTGTGCCGCACAAAGCATGTGATGTCATCCACTGTGTCACTGCTAAAATACTGACACAGTTTCCAAATGCTTTTCTGGCTGTATCCGGAGATGTTAGTCACGTTTCAATCTCGTCCATACTTCCCATTTTCACCCGTTCGTAATTTGCACAAGAGACAACAGAACATTGGACTTGTTGTTCTGTATACAAACATTAAGAATGCATACAACTCTACTGCTTTTCCCCCACTTGCCAGATCAGTCCACAATCTGATAGTGCTTACCCCCTGCTACACCCCGGCTGTCCGGCAACAACCCCCAATTACAAGAACTGTTTGGAAGCAGTTGAGATAGTAGAATACTAAGCTTGGAAAGCACAGAATGTAAGGCACTCCTTGACCCACAGGGCGAAGACCGACTTCATAAAAGGGTACATCATTTTCTACCTGGTAAGCATTACTCCCACCAAAGAAGTCCTCTGCAATCCAGATAACAAACTCCATACAAAACAAATGCATAAATGTAAACGTGCCTACGATTATCTACATTTATACATTGAAATTTTGACTACATTTATACTTTGCACATAATCTACCTCAGATTGTCTACATTTATCTTTTACTCACTGTCACTTTATTACCTGGACACTTTATTTCACTTGATTACTGTAAATGTGTAATGTCTGCAATTGTCTACTGTGACAAAATGATTTCCCTCAGGGATCAATAAAGTAGTCTGTCTGACTGTCTGTCTGTCTGTCTATACTGCCATATCCCTGCAGAACCCCAGCACCTCATTTCAGTGTGCTTTGACAGCACCCCCACCTCATCCTCGCAGGTCCCCAATACCATCCACACTCCATACCTACAGTGCTGCAACACCATCTACACCTCTGCATGCTCTAACACTGTCCCCACTCTGTCCACGCACGGCCCCAACAGACCAATCATCTTTTCTCAAATCATCACACAGCTACAACTAGCTGACACTTTACTGAATGAGAATAAAAACCTAGAGTTTAACCAGTTGCAATTTACTGCACTGTATTGTGATGCCAGATGCATTTGTTGTATGATGATCCGGATGTTTTTCTTTTTGTTCCCTTCCCCCCTCTATGCCTGTTTTTGTTTATGATGGTTTTATTTGTATGATGATGTTGTGTTTATGTTCTTCAACACCCCCATGATGGAAACAAATTTCCTCTTTGAGGACCAATAAATTATCTATCTATCTACTCTACTCGTTCCTTCTTTTAGATGACAAGCCTCTGGTTTCCCTCAGACATCTGCTGCAGGAGTGCAGTCATGTGGAACTCCAGCCCACCTCACTGATCAGAATCTACTACACAGGCTGCTTCCTGCAGGACTGGGTGAGATTTTATATCCTTCAACATTTAAAGTATGTATTTTAATGTAATGCACGCAGTGAACAGTGTGCTGTCTTCTCTTTAGGTTGGGCGAAACACACAGTACTCAGTGAAACTGGGCTTCTCTATTAGAACCCTGAACGAGGACAAAATTACACCTGAAACCTGCCCAGCATCCACATCTGGACCCAATCTACCGGTTCCTGCAGTTACATGTGGAAGTAAGGATGTCATCGTGAAGCTGCCGGCTAATGAGCTGAAATATGCACAAATCATAGGTAGGTTATAACATATAATAAATATTCCATTTAAAAAGCAGGGCCAGCACGGCCATTAGGTGATATAAGTGACTGTCTAGAGCTCTCTAGGGGTGAAGTATGGTATTTTTTTTTAAGTATAAGATTTAAATACATTTTAGACACTACAACATGATAACAATTAGAGTGCCTATTGGGTTCTTAGTCACCTCCCTGAGAATGGTCCATCTAACCTTTTTACTAAGTTTGGCCAGACAGCCAGCTCTGGGAAGAGTCCTGGTTGTTCCAAATTTAAAGTTTTAGAAATGGTTTTATAACCTTGCCTAGTTATATGTCTCAACATAATTTGACTGTGGAGGTCTACGGAGAGTTCTTTAGACTTCATGGTTTGGATTTTGATGAATTTTATAACCTTATACACACACGTGTGTACCTTTCTAAATCATGTCCAACAGGTGGACTCTAGAAAATGTCTAACAACATGTTTTTGTTTTAGCATAATGGATTATTGTGTGTAGATTAATGGCCAAAAGGATTTGAATACTTTCTGAACCCACTGTAAATCGTGTTAGGACAGGTCTCGCTAAGGTGGTGAGTTTCAGCGACACTTGGGGTGACTCTGTTAATAATGTACTGTAATGTAATCCACTGGCTTGGCACCATGTGATATGTTTAGATATTATATTATTCCTTTCATTTTCCAGAGCTGGATACACCATCATTGGGAGATAGGGATACGTCTAAAGAACCTGGTTTAACACAAGAGAGAGCTAAAGACTTCCTGGTTATTACCGTGATCGACCCCAGAATGGAGGTAACAATAACTTTTCAGACAATTTTCCAACTGAAAACCCATTTAATAGTGTTTATTAAGTATCATTAGCAAACTATTTCACTATACTAGCAAAGTCATAGTGCACTTCATGTAGTGCATGTAAATTTGATCATAATGCTTTAACAACATGAAAAATTCTGATTCACAGCTAAATAACCAAAATCAATATCAGAAACATCAATATTTATAGCAAGTATAAGAATTAGAGTAGTGTAAACCGGAACAATAACATTCAAACAAAATTAATAATCACTATTGCACATGCAGGAACATCGACTTAAATACAAGGTAGGATTACGCAATATAGATGTAGTGATCTAAAAAATAGACCGCTGAATCTAATAAAATTGGTCACACAATATTATACTGCCCTGAAATTCAGTGATATTTACTCTTATATTACATTACCAGACCTGCCAAATGTATAGCTAACATTAGACAAACATATGTATATTTGCCACCAAAATATAATCTCTGAAAAAGGCACTTTCAGTTTTCTGCTAAAAAATTGAACCTAAAAAGATTAAATAGGCCTACAACGAATTGTCAACTCTAACACTAGTGAAGTTCCCGACTGCAATCTTATTACACCCTCCCCTACGTTCCTTAAACCTGAAATTACATTTTCAGGTCTTTTTTAAGCTAAACAACACCAAACAATCAAGATGTGAATTTATTCATTTTGTCTGGATTGATTTCTTTTATGATTTTGTCAATACGAAACAAGAACAGAACCTTGGCTCATCTATATTAAATAAACTTTAAACTAAATCCGAGTTCATCCTTTATTCATTTTAATACACAAATCTAATCTAGCGTCTAAAATCATCACTCTTTTTGATGTCGAACAACAGTTTCATGATTCAGAGGTGAATTTTGCAAAAAAGGAAAGAAAAGCTAGTGAATGATAGCAAAGTTAGCTAGCTCATGCTACTTAACTTATTGGTCCACAACAGTTAGCTGGCTGTCATTAGGTATGTGGTGCTTGCAACACATACACACACATACATGTGTGTGGAATGTGAATTTGACCCTTGAACCTGAACGGGCAAAAGCCATGAGCTGGTGATGCCAACTATTCAGTTAGTTGGGTTATTTGGTTGAGTTTTTGAAAGTGCGCTGAAAAGTGTGGTGACCTATTCGGGCCATTGAAGGTGTACATGAAGGTATCACTTTGTGTTAGTCATGGTGGATTATATAATGCGACAACATTGTTTACCATTACCTTCTGCAAACAGATGACCTGGTAGAGTGGTGTAATCAAATGCTAAAAAACATGACTCGTAATCATGACTTTGTTGAGAAGGGTGCATGATATTGGGAGAAGTGCCTCAAACCCCTGTTAGCTGCAGTACAAGAGGTCCTCCAAGGGGTTACAAGCCTCCAAGGGGTTCTTCCCATTTGGGAGGAGGGACTTTCTAACAGCGAAAACAAAAATGATGTTCTGGGCCTGAGATTAAATCTTCACACCTTAAGTCACCTCAGAACTTGGTTGTTTGTGACGTCGGCTTCAGGCGTGAGCAGAACCTGGTTGGTCGTGTCAACAGACTCTGGCATGAGCATAGCTTAGTTGGTTGTGACGTCAGTTTCAGGCATAAGGAGAACTTGGTTGATCATATCAACAGGCCCTGGTGTGAGCATAACTTGGTTGGTCATGACGTCGACTTCAGGCATGAGCAGAACCTGATTGGTCATGACATCGGTTTCAGGCTTGAGGACTTGGTGGTCCGTGTCAGCATATTCTGGCGTGAGCAGAACTTGGTTGTGACATCAGTTTTAGGTGTGAGGAGAACTTGGGTGGGCATGGCTTCAGTTCAGACTGGAACTTGGCATGGAAGGTCACATCGTTGATCTCAGAGTGGGACTTGATGTGGGAGGTCACCTCCTCGACTTTTAGCTGGAACTTGGCGTGGGAGGTCGCCCCGTCAACCTCATACAGGAACTTGGCTTGAGAGGCCATCTTTTCGACCTCGGACAGGAACTTGGCTTGAAAGGTTGTCTCTTCGACCTCGGACAGGAACTTGGCTTGAGTGGTCACCTCTTCGACCTCGTACATGAACTTGGCTTGAGTGGTCGCCTCTTCGACCTCATACATGAACTTGGCTTGGGAGGCCGTCTCTTTGACGTCTGACAGGAACTTGACTTGAGAGGCCGTCTCTTTGACCTCGGACAGGATCTTGGCTTGTGAGGCTGTCTCTTCGACCTCGGACAGGAACTTGGCTTGAGAGGTCGCCTTTTTGACCTCCGACAGGATCTTGGCTTGAGAGGACGTCTCTTCAACCTCCGACAGGAACTTGGCTTGAGAGGTCAACAAGGTGAAACTTGACTTTATGCCGGAGCTCTGGAGATGAGACAACCTCATGGGTTTCAGGCTGGAGCTCTGGGGATGAGAGCACCTTGTGGGTCTCCTGCTGGAGATCTGCAGGTGAGACCACCTCATGGGTCTCAGGTTGGAGCTCTGGAAATGAGCCCACCCGGTGGGTCTCTGGCAGGAGCTCGGCTGCTGAGACCACATAGTGGGTCTTAGGCAGGTGCTTTGGGGAGGAGGTCACCCAGTTTGCCCAATCATAATAGGTGGTGAATGGCATGTCAGATTTATCTGTGAGGCAGGACTCCACCAAAAGATCCTCCAGGACGGCCCTGAATTCTGAACTGCCGAACACCATCACGAATAGTCCCACAAACTGAGTTACATTCTCAAGTCCTCTGGATCCCATGGCCACTAGACACTGCGCCCACTGGTGGGCTGGTCCAAAAAACTGGGACAGAATGAACCTTAGCCATTGCTTCTCGCCGGACATGGGGTCCGCTAAGTTTGCACAATAGATTGGGCCGTCAACAAGAAAATATTCAGGGTAGCCTGATAACCCATCATACAGTTCTGGGAGAGCTACAACTGTCCACTGAGGAAACTGGATCGAATCCACAGCTGAGACCATTTGCTTGGTTTCCCCAGCATGACGTCTCCTCCTCTTTCCTGCTGCTTCCATGTAAATGGCAAAGTATTCTGTCATGTAATGGAGGTCCATTTAATATGGCAAACATTCAGCTTGTTCAGTGTGTTGAGTGCAGGATGTTTAGCAATCTTCCTACATCATTAGTAAGCTTTATTTGTGGTAAGTGTGTAAGACTGCAGCATTAGAGATGCACATCCAGACTCTAGAGAGGGTTTGTGAGAGCGAGACCAGCATAGTTTCTGTAGGGGAAAGCCTGGGTGCCTTAAGTATAGATAGAAATCCCCCAACTCTGGCATTAGAGTTCTCACAGCAGTGTGAATGGGTGACGACTCCATGGCATAATCACAAAGCCAAAGCTAACACTAAGGCTTGCCCACAAGAGCACCACTCTGAAAGAGCTCTGGTTATAGGAGAGCTAGTTATGTAGGCCTTTAGGGGCACCAGCAGCATTAGTTAGGTGTATACTGCGAGCCAAGGCACCGGACATACCAGGTAATAGGGTCTTAGGCAAGCATAGGTTTTCAAAGGTAGGTTTTCAGGTAGGAGTTTACTAAGAGTAACACTGTAGAGGTATGTAAATTAGTGAAGGTGATGTATGATGCACTAGTATGCTCTGGCCCCATCCCAATGCGGTGTGGTGATGTAGCTTACAGCAGGTTATGGTCACGGAACTATTGGATGTCCAGGTGGTGCTCCGAAAACAACGTGGGCTATATACTAGATAATAACAGGCAAGGTTGGCCTGTTAGTGCAGGACGTTTTCCATCCCACTTGGGAATGCTAATGATGTGGTTCTTGTTTCATAGCACATAGTCTCAGAAAAGTCTCAGAACAGTTGACTATCCAGAGCCAAGTCCAGGTAGCAGACAAGCAGGCTAAACCGACCATCTGCTAGCTGCACTGAGTCGTCACCTAGGTTCCACAATATCGAGACTGTGTCTGTTCCCCAAGCTAGACAAAAATGTAGAAATACTCAGAAAGATTGTTTTAGTAATCTAATTAACATAAATTAGATCATACTGAATGAATAGCAGGACCTTTGATCTGAAGCTAGGACTGTTAAATATTAGATCTCTTATGTCTAAAGCACTTATTGTTAAGAAACCATTACTGATCCTAATTACTGAGTTTAATATAATGTGTTTAAGAGAAACAGGAAATAAACCAAATAAATATGTAGCATTAAATGAAGTGAATCCTCTAGGATACAATTATATACATCAGCCCCATCTAACTGGCAGAGGAGGTGTCGTTGTTATTTATAATGATAATCTAGTCATCACACAAAAACCTGGACATAAATTCAATGCATTTGAAGTTCTTTATACTAACATAACATGTAGCTACAAAAATAGGTCTACCCAGTCATTTCCATTAATGAATATTTACAGACCCCAGGGCCATATTCTAAATTTCTTTTTGAACTTGTGGATTTCATCTCAAATCTGGTTGTTTTTTAGACAAAGCATTAATTGTTGGAGACTTAATACGCATTTTGCTAAACTCCAAGACCCGCTGAGAACAGTGTCTATTGTAGATTTAGCAGGGGTTAATCAGAACATAATAGGTCCCACTTATATGCACTTCCTAAGCCGGTTCTGATCACTGGCACCCAATCTTGAACACCTGATTCTAATTTTATGGATTTGAAAGTGTGATAAATGTAGGGGTGTACTTACTTTTTCCATGTGACTGATCTGGGGGGAGGTTCATTAAAATTGTGAAAATTACTACCAAATGTCAATTTTATGTGTCATTTGATAGAGTGTATTACCTTTATTAATAGGTACTGTTTCAAAGAGTATCAAATGTTTGCCTGTCCAAATAAGTTTTTAAAAAAATCTGTGGGGTGTACTTATTTTTTCACATGACTGTATGTTCACACCTACATAGGAATAACATTCATGAAATCTAAGTCTGGATTTAAGCCTCATCATAGCACAATGACAGCACTGGTTAAAGAAGTAAATGACCCACTACTGGCCTCTGATCAGGGTTGTGTCTCGTTGCTTGTGTTGCTTGACCTTAGTGCAGCTTTTGACACCAGTGACCATGCTATTCTCCTTGATAGAAAATGTTGTTGATGTTAAGGGAACGGCCCTCTCCTGGCTCAGGTCTTATCTGACTGATTGTTATCAGTTCATAGATGGTGCTTCACAGGGTTCTGTTTTAGGCCCACTGCTGTTTTCTCTATTTATGTTACCTCTGTGTAAAAGTATTCGTAAACATGGAATTAGCTTACATTGTTATGCTGATGACACACACTTATATGTTTTAGCAAAGCAGGATGAGAGAAACTAGCTTAAAAAAACTGAGGAATGTGTAAAGGACATTAGACACTGGATGCGAAATAATTTCCTCTTACTAATCAAGCTTTGCCAAAATTTTGCCTGACTCTTCTGCATGCATACACACTGGGTTCTACAGTATCCTTCAGTTTTGAGCTAAAATCATTTCTATCTTTTGGGCTTGTTGGACTACTGTTAATTGATGTTAAGCCTAATTGATGCTAAGCTTAACTCATGTTATTTCCTGACAGGACCATGTTGGACTTGTGCTGCAGTACACTGATGTAACAAATGAACTGTATACAGCAAAAGTATTTTGTACTCAGTATCATACTAAACCTCGATCAAAAAGAGAAACAGAGGACCTCACTTCCACTTCTTCACTTCTTTCAATTATTACTGATCTCAGTGTAACAACCAATGAACCAACCTCCACGGTACCAACAACAAGCTGCTCAGATACTGAGATTTCAACCACTGAAAGTGAAACAAGAACCACATCATTAACAACATCCACAATGATGACCTCAGTACCTACAACTTCTATTGGTCTTAGTGCATCAAATTATGAAACAACCCCCACAGTACCAACAACAACAAGCTGTACAGGTACTGAGATTTCAACCACTGAAAGTGAAACAAGAACCACATCAGCAGCAACATCTGCAAAGATGACCTCACGACTTGCAACTGCTATTGGTCTTAGTGCATCAAATGATGAAACAATCTCCACAGTGCATTCACCAATAAGCTGCTCAGGTACTGAGATTTCAACCAGTGAAAGTGAAACAAGAACCACATCATTAACAACATCCACAACGATGACCTCAGTACCTACAAGTTCTATTGGTCTTAGTGCATCAAATGATGAAACAACCCCCACAGTACCAACAACAACAAGCTGCACAGGTACTGAGATTTCAACCACTGAAAGTGTAACAAGAACCACATCATTAACAACATCCGCAACGATGACCTCAGTACCTACAACTTCTATTGGTCTTAGTGCATCAAATGATGAAACAACCCCCACAGTACTAACAACAGCAAGCTGCACAGGTACTGAGATTTCGACCACTGAAAGTGAAACAAGAACCACATCAGCAGCAACATCTGCAACGATGACCTCACGACTTGCAACTGCTATTGGTCTTAGTGCATCAAATGATGAAACAACCCCCACAGTACATTCACCAATAAGCTGCTCAGGTACTGAGATTTCAACCAGTGAAAGTGAAACAAGAACCACATCATTAACAACATCCACAACGATGACCTCAGTACCTACAACTTCTATTGGTCTTAGTGCATCAAATGATGAAACAACCCACACAGTACCAACAACAGCAAGCTGCACAGGTACTGAGATTTCAACCACTGAAAGTGAAACAAGAACCACATCAGCATCAACATCTGCAACGATGACCTCACGACTTGCAACTGCTATTGGTCTTAGTGCATCAACTGATGAAACAATCTCCACAGTGCATTCACCAATAAGCTGCTCAGGTACTGAGATTTCAACCAGTGAAAGTGAAACAAGAACCACATCATTAACAACATCCACAATGATGACCTCAGTACCTACAAGTTCTATTGATCTTAGTGCATCAAATGATGAAACAACCCACACAGTACCAACAACAACAAGCTGCACAGGTACTGAGATTTCAACCACTGAAAGTGTAACAAGAACCACATCATTAACAACATCCGCAACGATGACCTCAGTACCTACAACTTCTATTGGTCTTAGTCCATCAAATGATGAAACAACCCCCACAGTACTAACAACAGCAAGCTGCACAGGTACTGAGATTTCGACCACTGAAAGTGAAACAAGAACCACATCAGCAGCAACATCTGCAACGATGACCTCACGACTTGCAACTGCTATTGGTCTTAGTGCATCAAATGATGAAACAAACACCACAGTACATTCACCAATAAGCTGCTCAGGTACTGAGATTTCAACCAGTGAAAGTGAAACAAGAACCACATCATTAACAACATCCGCAACAATGACCTCAGTACCTACAACTTCTATTGGTCTTAGTGCATCAAATGATGAAACAACCCACACAGTACCAACAACAGCAAGCTGCTCAGATACTGAGATTTCAACCACTGAAAGTGAAACAAGAACCACATCAGCAGCAACATCTGCAAAGATGACCTCACGACTTCCAACTGCTATTGGTCTTAGTGCATCAAATGATGAAACAATCTCCACAGTGCATTCACCAATAAGCTGCTCAGGTACTGAGATTTCAACCAGTGAAAGTGAAACAAGAACCACATCATTAACAACATCCACAATGATGACCTCAGTACCTACAAGTTCTATTGGTCTTAGTGCATCAAATGATGAAACAACCCCCACAGTACCAACAACAACAAGCTGCACAGGTACTGAGATTTCAACCACTGAAAGTGTAACAAGAACCACATCATTAACAACATCCACAACGATGACCTCAGTACCTACAACTTCTATTGGTCTTAGTCCATCAAATGATGAAACAACCCACACAGTACCAACAACAGCAAGCTGCTCAGATACTGAGATTTCAACCACTGAAAGTGAAACAAGAACCACATCAGCAGCAACATCTGCAAAGATGACCTCACGACTTCCAACTGCTATTGGTCTTAGTGCATCAAATGATGAAACAATCTCCACAGTGCATTCACCAATAAGCTGCTCAGGTACTGAGATTTCAACCAGTGAAAGTGAAACAAGAACCACATCATTAACAACATCCACAACGATTACCTCAGTACCTACAAGTTCTATTGGTCTTAGTGCATCAAATGATGAAACAACCCCCACAGTACCAACAACAACAAGCTGCACAGGTACTGAGATTTCAACCACTGAAAGTGTAACAAGAACCACATCATTAACAACATCCACAACGATGACCTCAGTACCTACAACTTCTATTGGTCTTAGTCCATCAAATGATGAAACAACCCCCACAGTACTAACAACAGCAAGCTGCACAGGTACTGAGATTTCAACCACTGAAAGTGAAACAAGAACCACATCAGCAGCAACATCTGCAACGATGACCTCACGACTTGCAACTGCTATTGGTCTTAGTGCATCAAATGATGAAACAACCCCCACAGTACATTCACCAATAAGCTGCTCGGGTACTGAGATTTCAACCACTGAAAGTGTAACAAGAACCACATCATTAACAACATCCGCAACGATGACCTCAGTACCTACAACTTCTATTGGTCTTAGTGCATCAAATGATGAAACAACCCACACAGTACCAACAACAGCAAGCTGCTCAGATACTGAGATTTCAACCACTGAAAGTGAAACAAGAACCACATCAGCAGCAACATCTGCAAAGATGACCTCACGACTTGCAACTGCTATTGGTCTTAGTGCATCAAATGATGAAACAATCTCCACAGTGCATTCACCAATAAGCTGCTCAGGTACTGAGATTTCAACCACTGGAAGTGAAACAAGAACCACATCATTAACAACATCCACAACGATTACCTCAGTACCTACAAGTTCTATTGGTCTTAGTGCATCAAATGATGAAACAACCCCCACAGTACTAACAACAGCAAGCTGCACAGGTACTGAGATTTCAACCACTGAAAGTGAAACAAGAACCACATCAGCAGCAACATCTGCAACGATGACCTCACGACTTGCAACTGCTATTGGTCTTAGTGCATCAAATGATGAAACAACCCTCACAGTACATTCACCAATAAGCTGCTCAGGTACTGAGATTTCAACCACTGAAAGTGTAACAAGAACCACATCATTAACAACATCCGCAACGATGACCTCAGTACCTACAAGTTCTATTGATCTTAGTGCATCAAATGATGAAACAACCCCCACAGTACCAACAACATCAAGCTGCACAGGTACTGAGATTTCTACCACTGAAAGTGAAACAAGAATGACATCATTAGCAAGTCCCACAGAGACGACCTCACTACCTGCAACTTCTACTACTCTTGATGCAACAACCGATTCACTAACCACCACAGTACCAACAACAAGCATCACAAGTACTGAGATTTCTACAACTGAAAGTGAAACAAGAAACACATCATTAGTAATTCCTGAGGAGAGAAGCGCACTACTTGGAATTAGTAGTCTTGGTGCAACAACCGATTCAATGACAACCACAGTACCTACAACAACAAGCTGCACAGGTACTGAGATTACTGAAAGTGAAACAAGAACCACATCATTAGCAACTCCTGCAGAGATGACCTCAGAACCTATAACTTCTACTACTCTTCATGCAACAACCTCCACAGTACCTACAAAAACACGCAGCACAAGTACTAAAGTTTCTACTACTAAAGGTGAAACAAGAACCACATCGGCAGCAACATCTGAAAAGATTACCTCAATAACTGCAACTGCTATTACTCTTAGTGCAGCAAATGATGAAACAATCTCTATAGTACCTACATCAACAAGCAGCACAAGTAATGAGTTTTCTAACAGTAAATGTAAAACAAGAACCATATCAGCACCAATCCCTGCAATGACAACCTCAATATCTGCAACTATTACTCTTGGTGCCACAACTGATGCAACCACTTTTACAGTGCGTAAATCATCACGCAGCACCACACTACCTGCACCTTCTACTGCTCATCATACAACAACTGGTACAACAACTGGTACAACAACTTCCAAAGTACCTGCAAAAGCAAGCAGCACAAGTTCTGAGATTTCTACCACTGAAAGTGAAACAAGTTTCACATCATTAGCAAGTCCCAAAGAGACGACCTCACTACCTGCAACCTCTACTACTTTTGATGCAACAACCGATTCACTAACCACCACAGTACCAACAACAAGCAGCACAAGTACTGAGATTTCTACAACTGAAAGTGAAACAAGTACCACATCATTAGCAATTCCTGAGGAGAGAAGCGCACTACTTGGAATTACTAGTCTTGGTGCAACAACTGATTCAGTGACTACCACAGTACCTACAACAACAAGCTGCACAGGTACTGACATTTCTACCACTGAAAGTGAAACAAGAACCACATCATTAGCAACTCCTGCAGAGATGACCTCAGCACCTAAAACTTCTACTACTCTTCATGCAACAACCTCCACAGTACCTACAAAAACACGCAGCACAAGTACTAAGGTTTCTACTAAAAGTGAAACAAGAAGCACATCAGCAATAACGTCTGAAAAGATGACCTCAATACCTGGAACTGGTATTACTCTTAGTGTAGCAAATGATGAAACAATCTCCACAGTACATTCACCATTAAGATGCTCAGATACTGAGGTTTCAACCACTGAAAGTGAAACAATAATGACATCATTAGCAAGTCCCACAGAGACGACCTCACTACCTGAAACTTCTACTACTCTTGATGCAACAACCGATTCACTAACTACCACAGTACCAACAACAGGCAGCACAAGTACTGAGATTTCTACAACTGAAAGTGAAACAAGAAACACATCATTAACAATTCCTGAGGAGAGAAGCGCACTTCTTGGAATTAGTAGTTTTGGTGCAACAACCAATTCAATGACTACCACAGTACCTACAACAACAAGCTGCACAAGTACTGAGATTTCTACAACCGAAATTGAAACAAGTACCACATCATTAGCAACTCCTGCAGAGATGACCTCACTATCTGCAACTTCTACTACACTTCATGCAACAACCTCCACAGTACCTACAAAAACACGCAGCACAAGTACTAAAGTTTCTACTACTAAAGGTGAAACAAGAACCACATCAGAAGCAACATCTGAAAAGATGACCTCAATACCTGGAACTGGTATTACTCTCAGTGCAGCAAATGATGAAACAACCTCCACAGTACCTACATCAACAAGCAGCACAAATAATGAGTTTTCTACCATTGTAAGTGAAACAAGTGAATCAGCAGCAATTCCTCTAAAAACAACCTCAGCAACTGCAGCTACTACTACTACTCTTGGTGCAACCACTGATGTGAGTACTGCAGAAGTTGTTGCACCAAGCTGTACAAATACTGATGTTTCAAATACACTGGCAACAACCTCTGTAAAGACGACCTCAGTACCTGAATCCCCTACTACTGTTGTGAACTGTGCAACAGTTAAAACTATAATAACTGCTAAAGCAATTTCTACAAGCTCTCTAACAACACCAGTTACATCCACAACAGCAGCTGCAACTACTGGACCTTTTGAGAACTTTTGGGGTTTTAATGATTTTCCAAGTGGCTCTTACATGCTTGCTGCAACAAGCAGTACAACAGCTACAAATTCTTTACCTACTGATGAAAGTATCAGAACATCTTCAGCACCTTTTACAACAATTACTTTTCCATGGCCCTTTACGGAAACAACAACCACATCCTGAGGAACTTGCAACAACCTCCACAGCGTCTAGAACAACAGGCTGCACCACTGCTGAGATTTCTACCACTAAAGGTGAAACAAGTACCACATCAGCAGTTACCTCTGCAGGACCAGTAACAACAGCTGCCTCAACTACTACTGAATCAGTAGCCACATCCCATATCACAGAGTCTATGCCAGAAAGGACTACACTACACTAGTTAAAATTGTCACGAGTGGGCTTCAACATCTGTAAAAACAACCACTGTTCTGAAGCCCTCGACAGTAGCAGCAACAACATCTATGAAGTGCAACTATTACTATTAGAGTCAAAACTACATCAACTACTGATGCAACAACCTCTGCAGTACCTACAACAACAAGCAGTACAAGTGCTGAAGTTTCTACTGTGCAAGAACTGCTGCATGGCCCTTTTTGGAAACAGCAACTACAGGCACTCAATCAGGTGTCCTGACTAAAACTACTGATGCAACAACATCCACAGCATCTTGAACAGCAATCAGCACCAGTACTGAGATTTTTACCACTAAAGCTGAAAGAAGTGCCACATCAGTAGTAACCTCTGAAAAGGCGACTTCAGGACCTGTCACTTCTACTACTCATGGTGCAACAACTACAACAGATTCAACAACATCTACAGTAAGTCCCAGCTTGTCACCAGTAACAGCTGCAGTTGCAACCTCTACCACTGAATCAGCAACTTGCAACCTCTACTACTGAATCAGCAACTAGACTAGCAGCATCCACTGCTACTGTGTCTATGTTGGAAGGACTACTACACTAGCTAAAATTGCTACAAATTAAGCTTCAACATCATACACCCAAAGCTGAAAGTGAAAGTGAAGCAATAACTGCATCATCAGCAACTCCTGCACAGACAACCTCACAACCTGCAACTGCTCCTGCTCATGGTGCAACACCTGATGCACCAACTTTTACACTGCATACACCATCATCACCTCAAGACCTCTTCTGTAGCAATTTCAAGTGCAACAACTACTATGGGAGCCAAAACATCTACAACTACAGGTGCAGCAACTTCTTCAGAACCAACAACAACAAGCAGCACAACTACTGCAAGACAACTTCAGTACCTGGATCTCCTACTGTTGACCAAACTGCAAAAACTAATACTATAACCACTACAGCAATTTACATCACATGATCTGAAAAACCATCAGCATTGTCATCATCCTACTAGGCTAAACCTAGTTCTGAAAAACGGACGTAGGATTATTTTGACTCGAAATGAAAGATCAGGGTAAAGTCTAAAATGCAGATATTAAAGGGGCAGGACTAGGATATGAATAAATGCCCCCAAGAAAGATTTACAAATAAATCTGTTCATATCCATTTTGATAAATGAGGCCCAATGATGTCATAACGAGACTACCTGTAAGAGGTGGTCAGAGTTTGGTTGCACTGGAACTGAGCTGTGATTCCTGTGAATTAGAATGCAGCTCGTACTTGGGTCCACATTTGTTCAGGAAGGAACCTGTGCATGTCCTTTAGCTGATGACATCATCATTAGCTAACACGTGTATCATGAGTGGCAGGGGAATGCTGTGTGACACAGACGAGGTCCACTGATGCGCATAATATCTGCTGCACGTTGTTAACGTAAGATGAACGCAAATGCACCAGGGTCCGATAGAATCCAAGTGAGTCTGAACCAGACCAAGGCTGCGGGGGGCACCGTGAACAATTGCACTCGGATTCAGACATCAGCAAATGTGCTCAGTGTGAAAACCACCCAAGACTTAATTACTACATTGCTGGATTTTCAACTGCTGTCAAAACAATTACGCAACAATAACTCCAATAGCATAACAGACACACACAAAAACTACTTCAACTGCAAAGATTACTTAGCTAAAACTACTGCAGTTCTTTTGCCTGAACGCTGCCAATAAGAAGAAGCAGCACAATTTCAAGATTTACACAACTAAATCTGAAACACCAACCACACTAGCAGTCATTTTCTCAAGAGAACAACATTCAAACAGCATGTTCTCATGTTCCTGCCTGTGTGAGTTTCCTCACTAGTGGTACTAGAGGAGAATATGAATAAAAATGATTCTGTCCAAGTACAGATAGCAACTCATCAACTTGGTGACAAGTTCCTATTTGAGTTACAGTCACATGTGAGTACCCTATAAAGGAACCCCATTCATCCTCTGTCTACAATATGTCCATCAACACAAGTGACCCTGATGGCTTGGTGTTTTTCCATGTAGTCATAGTTACACACTTCTACTTCTATACTGTATGTTCCAGACCGCCAGAACAGTTTGATTTGAAACTAGTATAAGCTGCATATCAAGGTTTGTAATATGCCCTGACAGATTCCATCAAACAATAACAAAAAGCACTTAAAAATGCAGACACCGTGTTTATTGAGGCTGAGGATCACTCACTTGTCGACACAGATCACATGGTGAGCAATGAAGAAACATTTATCTGCTAAATCTGACACGCCCCAGGGGATGGGGCATATACATTCTAGAGCGCATTTAGTTGAATGAACACAAGACTAATACAGGAAAAGTCATTAAAACCCCTGTGTTTATCATTTTCTGGGAATATATATATATATAATATATAGATAGATAGATAGATACAGATACAGATGCATTATTTGGATTTGCCCTGTGGTTCTGCTACTGTTCCTGATTACTGTGTATGACCTGGAACTGTTTGTGATTTACATTTATTGGAATGCTGCCCTGTTGATTATTAAACTTGTTTACATGGATCCTAACCATCTGTCTGAGTCTTTCTCATTACGATCAGATTATCAAAAATGACATGTAAAATAATTCTATTTCGGTATTTAATGATGAGTAAGACTGTATCTTGATCTTGATAGATGGATAGATGCTTTCCAAGTGTTCAGACCCAGCATCTACTGGAAACCATATTTACATAAAATGGAACTAGTTTGATTTAATGATCATTTCTTCATATATATGTATTTCATGTATATTGGTAAGAATTACTGTTTCGTCAGGACCGTGGCGACGCATAACAGTACAGCAGAACGATACACAGGTCTACTCAAAGCGCAAATGAAAGACAATGTAAGATGAGTGCAAAATGTAGAATCAAAAGAAAAGAAAGAACTGTGAAAAGCATTTTCACCTGGGCAGGTTTATGTACTGTACGTAATATAAGGTACATAACACAAGCCTACAAGACCACTTCTGTACCTTAACCCTTATGTTCTGTTCTCTAGATAAAGGGTTCTTCAAGAGTTCCTTTGCATAGTTAATGATCTTAGCTTCTTAAAAGCATTCTAGTTTAATTCTTTCTGATAGGGAAACAATTTGTTGTAGGGTTCTACATATAGTTGGGTCCATAGGTATTTGGACAGTGACACAATTTTGGTAATGTTGCCTCTGTACACCACCACAATGGATTTGAAATGAAGCAATCAGATCTGATTGAAGTGTAGCCTTTCAGCTTTAATTTAAGGGGTTTAACAAAAAATACTGCATTAACCATTTAGGAATTATAACCATTTTGTTTTTACAGAGTTCCTCCATTTTCAGTCTCAAAAGTAATTGGACAATTGACTGATAAGCAGTTTCATGGCCAGGTGTGGCACGTTTCCTCATTAGTTCATGACATATTAATAAAGGTAAAAGGTTTAAAAGGAGTTGATTCCAAGTGTTGAATTTGCATTCGGTAGCTGTTCATGGGAACTCTCAATATGCGGTCCAAAGAGGTGTCCATGTAAGTGAAGGAGACCATCATTAGGGTGAAAAGAAAAAAACAAAAACACAGACCTATCAGAGAGACAAAAGAAACTGTAAGAGTGGGCAAATCAATCTGTTAAATTCTTAAAAAGAAGGAATGCACTGGTGAGCTCAGCAACACCGAAAGGCCTGGAAGACCACGGAGGACAACTAAAGTGGATGATCACGGAATTCTATCCTAGGTGAAGAAAAACCTCTTCACAACATCTAAAAGTCTACAATCAAGAGACACCGCTGGTAACTCTCAAGAACAGAAAGGCCAGATTAGACTTAAATTAAAAAAAATTTAAATCCTCTAAAAAAAAAAAAAAAAAACTGGGTCACTGGTGTTTATTGATGATGTGATAGAAGGAGCAGGGTGAATTCTGTTGTGTATAGAACTTTACTTTCTGCTCAGATGCAGTCAAACGCTGCAAAACTGATAGGACAGAGCTTCACGGTACAGATGTGTAATGACCCAGAACATACCGCAAAAGCAACCAAAGAACTTCTTAAGGCAAAGTAACGAAATGTTCTTAAATGGTCGAGCCAGTCACCTGACCTCAACCCAACTGAGCTGCTTTTCACTTCCTGAAGACAAAACTGAAGGCAGAAACACCCACGAACCAGCAGCAGCAGCTGAATTAAAACATTTGAATTAAACATAAAGACAACAAACACAGCCATGTTATGGTAATATCCAAATATTAATGGTGCAATTTAGTAACATTGTTATTCTAATTGTAGGCCTTCTGTAAAGAAATTATAGTTAAAATAATATTACTAAATTATTAAAAGATACCTAATATTTACTTTTACATTTAAAATTCACAGTTCATCACTGTAAAGAAGCACAACAAAAATCTTATCACACACTGCTGTTGATTATTATTATTATTATTATTATTATTATTATTATTATAGACCTAATATGAAGCCGAGAATTATTTTGCAGAACCCGACACAGTAATAAAGGCATTAATGGCTGCGTCCCAATAAGGCTTTGTTGTCCCTGCGCAGTGCACTAGCGAGGGTGTGATGTGTCCTGCGCAGTGCGCTCTGCGCGGCGCGGTGCTGTGCTGTTGAGACGCGTTGAGACGCGTTGAGACGGTGATGTGATCAGTGCGGAGGTGTTCTCAGAAGGAAGTGCGGGGTTTCTCCGGGTTCTGACGCGTGTGTATTGTTGTCTGAACGATGCGTGAGTAGCGCGTGCGCGCGCGCGGAGGTCACCATGTTCCCCGGGGTGGTGTACGCCCTGCTGGCGGGGTTCCTCGGCGCCGTGGCCTCGTCTTCCGCCAAACTGTCTCTCGGCACGGATTATCTGAAAGGCGTGTGTGAGACCGGACTGAGGACGTGGGGAGAACAGAGGACGTTCAGACACGCCGATCAGACCACCGCGTGCGAGTGGGTGCGTCATCACCGTACAATTTCTTTATTATAGAGGGGAAAGTGGGCGGGGCTTGTGTTAATCATGGGCATGATTACAGACGTGAGTGGAAGTATTGACAGTTAAACGTGTGTGTGATGTGTTTTAGCTGCATATCCCTCTGCGTTTGCTCTGCGGTGGGCTGCTCTTCACCTGTAATGCTGTGATGTGGACGTTCCTGTCGAAGGCCCTCAGGTACTCTTCATCCTCTACCCGAACCACTGTGACCACCACCGCCTCCAACTTCATCTCCTCTGTGAGTATCACCAACCCTGTCTATCTTCTTCAAAATCCAGCAGTGACCTCTATTAAACATGTAATGTTGAACAAGTTCTCACTTACACTACAGCAGCTACAAACAGTCCTTCTCTCATCAGTTTCTCTCTCTCTCTCTCTCTCTCTCTCTCTCTCTCTCTCTCTCTCTCTCAGTTAAAATGACAGAAATGCAGCTTGTTACAAAGCGCTGACACTGGAGGCTCCTCCCTTAAATGTTATATAAAAACAGAAAAAATCACCATATCAATGATTAGTCCCCTCTGAAAGTATTGGAACGGCACGCACAATTCTTTTATTTTTGATATAGGCTGAAGACAAAAGACGAATATGGGACAATAGATCAGAATTTCAGCTTTCATTTTCTCATGTGTTAAGCAACTTTACTATATATAAAATATATTTCAGTAAATTGTGCACTTCCTTACAGTCCTTACAGTAACATATGATGGATTTCCGTATAGAAGACCAATAATTGCATATTAAAATTGGTATCCATTTTTTTTTTTTTTAATAAATAATAATGGGGTGTCGTGGGATTTTTAATCCTTAAACTGGCCTAAGAATCCCTGCCCTAGACCCTGAACCCCCAAACTTTCCCCTTTGTTCTCTCTAAGAATAAAAGGTACTAAACTGTAACCCACCTTTAAATTTTTTTTACTAAAAACCCCCCAAAAAACTAATCACAACCTATTAATGTACCTCAAATCTCTCTCCTTTTTTTTTTTAAAGGTACTCTATTTTCACCTTTCCAGGTAAAAGATACATATTAAAAGTACAAACGGTGTACGCTTCAGGGTAATTGTTTTTCTTCTTCTTGAGAGTGAATCGGCAACTAACATTTATAACCCTAACCTTTATTTGAATTCGAACCCCTAGCCTTGAAGTTGAACCGCCTATACATGACTCCGCCCCTTTGTCTCTATTGCTGCATTTGGAAGTGGGAAGTCTGAACTCGAAATTACCTAAATTTCAACCTTGGCACATTCGAGCTACAAAGCGGGGAACAAAACATGGATGCCTCCATGAAAGTGTGTGTTTTGTTAGTGACAAGCTAGCCAGCTAACATCAGCGATCATGATGTATTTACTTTCACAATACAGCTATCTGTAGGCGTTACACTAACGTGTCTGTGTCAATTTATACAATGTAAATTCTAGTATAATCAGATTTAAAGTAGTGGCATTTATTTACTGTTGATGGTGGGTGGCCATGTTTACATCTCATCACATGCTGACCTCGGGGTCGAGGACTCCTTCCTGACTTGGAGAGGGTGTTTTCTTTGGTTACAAGCTTTAATCAAACACAACATATGTGTATTTTCATTAATCCAGTCAGTGTAGGTAATGGGCGTGGCCTATCCAGCTGGTTTTATGCTAGGACAAGAAAATGTATTCGGTTTATTTTATGATTTATACACATCAGTGCTCTTTCTTGAAAAAAATAAAAATAAAATAAAAACACTAGAGGAATTTGCTGGAGCAAAATCGTTTAGGTTTAAACCTTTTGCATAATTACATCACAAATTTGCATACAATTGGGAACACTGAAATGACGCTAGTCGCTGTAGCTGGAACCTTAGTTTAGCATCATGCATGATGCTAACGGTGTGATTGTGGTTCCATGTTTTTGACCTGGTTTAACCTCTTATCATAGATTATGACTGAATAGGATTTATGGAACGTGGAGTTCTTAGACACTGCTAGACCTGAATGTCACGTGGGGTTCTTTTCCTGCCAAACGAACCCCACATGACATTCAGTTCTAGTTGTGTGACTATGCCATATCTGTTCTGTTCCTCAGGCGCTCCTCGGGCAGCTTATCTTTGGGGACAGCCTTGTCGCTCTGTGGTGGGTCGGGGTCTCGCTCACACTCTCCGGTCTCCTGGTGCTACAGCGCTCTTCCTCCACCAATACACACTCTGAGACCTCTAAAAGGGACGAATGAAACAACGTGAACTGAAGACACGGAGGTCACGACAGCGGCTTTCGGAGATTTAAAGAGTTCTGAACGAAAGTAATCAAACTAGATGTGAGCGCTAAAAAAAAATCAGCCAAAAAATACTAACGTGGCTAGCAAAAAAAATGTCAAAGCACAAAAAGTAGAAAAGTTGAATTTAGAAAAAGTTTATTTGCTATTGTTTAAAACTAGCAAAGGATTTACTTCTAGCTCCATTAATTGCTCTTGGTTTATTTGTGATTTAAAGGCATAATCCTCAGTGAAATTGCTGATATTGCTAACAGCAAATGAAGGTATTTTTTTGCATGTATCTTACCTGCTAGCTTGTCACATTAGCATTGTGGCTAATTATTGTATTGACGCCAACCTGACAACAAGCCATGTGCTATTAATTGTTTATATGAAATGACACCAAATTTAACACAGATGATGTTTATTAATATAATCACTGCTCCAGAAGCAGCTGCATACATAGGTGGTTATTTAGGACACATTTAAAGGAGAAGAATCCGTGCCCTTCATGGAGAAGGTAATACTGTAGTGCTGTTGGAGGACATGGTGGACTGAACGGCCATTTTCAGTTCTCTCAGCCTTTGTGGACATATTGTCAGAAACACAGGAAGATCCCTTATGGACCCTTGGGATCGTTTTACAGGATGGAACAGGAACATGTCCTGACGTTGGACTCCGCTATCACAGATCCTTCCAGATGTTTTTATTAACCATTATAAACACCTCATTGTACTGTAGAGTGACGTCACGATACCATGACAGAAGTGTTCGTGAGTATTGGGTCATACCAAAGACTTAAATTCTGGACCTGCTGGTGTGGGATGATGTGGGAAGAACGAAAAGAAGAAGGAATAACGAATAATGCTACGTTCATGCTAGCGAGTCACTTGCAGGCGAAGCCTGCTTAGCGTTTGTTTTATTTCCAAATAGAAACGGCTTCTAAAGCTAAAAACAAAGCTAACCATACGCTAGTTAAAGACAAATTAAACATGCTTTACACTCTACACTCAACAGATACTCACCAATAATCTCTGCTACTTCCTTCCAGGCTTTATTTCCTTCATAATGGCGCTGAGCAGATTTAATCAGAGGTCGTATATGACAGGATAAGATTATCCCCCCCCTCCCCCCCCCTTCAATTTTGCATCAAACTCTAAATGGGAACTAATTGCCAATAGGGACTAAAGTTGTGAGCGGGGAACTTGAGAAACGTCGACCCACACGCAGCATAGGATTGGTCCGAGGAATCGTTCGCGCCTATTGTTTGGATTCGTCGCTTCTTTACAGCATCGTACCTAATTTGTGTAGGATTGAGAGAACCTCTGTCTTTCTATTTAAATATCGCTATGTTGCTGAAATCACAGCTGTCTTGTCACACACAGATGTGGAAAATGAACAATCGTTTGCCACTTTGAACTTACGAGAGAAGAATCAAAGCTGTCGATTGGTCATCTGCTGTAACGGCCGTTGTGACATCAATGATTTTCAAAGGGAAAAAGTTTCACACTTCAATTAGAAATCAAAGAATTTTAAACAGTATGAAGTTTATTTAAAAAACAACAACAACATGCTAAACAGGAACAGCACATGTAATAGGTATTTCAGTATTTAACCACTACAGGTTAATGACAATCATGATGCATTTCCTTTTTCCAGTAATGCGTGATGTATGTTTCCGAGTGAAAAAGGTTCAGCATTTTCACTCCGTGATTATTCCCGGTTCTGGAAGGTGGAGTTGAATCTGCCCATGATATTGTGATGATATTTTCTCCACCCTCACGTGCATGATGTCGTCATGCTAAGATCCATTCCACCTCCTCTGTGCCTGTGCCCTGATCTGCATTAGGAAATTGTGACCTCGAAACAGCTATAGAGGAATTAGATGCCTTTTTATTTCAGCTGTATAATAATAATAATAATAATAATAATAATAATAATAATAATAATAATAATAGAGCAGAGTACCATGTGAACGGACGCTGAGTCTCATCATCTCTTCTACAGACACATCACTGTGACAGCAGCACCGATGCAATAACCGCTAGCAACATTGTGCACCATCTGTCGCCGATATCTGAAGTGGTACGGATAGAAACGGAAATCCTGATGTACTTTCAGGATTGTCATGACAAAGTGCACAAGCTGTAACGAAACAGCCGAATCCAGAACTTCCAAAACCTTCTTCATTCATTCACAGTGTATATATATATATATATATATAGACCGCTCACTCGCTAGTGACAAAACGCAGAGACTTTATCGAACATAATTTCATTCATTGAAATGCTTCAAAATTGCTGAACGAATGGAAGATAGCAAGGCGCGACCATTGTCAGGATTAGCATTGATCAAAATTGCCAACGCTAATTGCTATTGCAAACTGCTAACAGCAACATGCTACTAAAAGTGCTGAATGCAGAGTTTGTGAAACTTCAGATAAAATCGCTAATATAAAGATCAGTGAATTGAAGATAGCAAGGCTATCTAGCAACGACCATGCTAATTCCCAGGATTAGCATTTTCGCAAACTGCCTTTTTCTTTCTTCTTTTCTTTGCTGAGCTAACTCACTCTTTAATGGATGTATAGTACCAGTACATGAAGACTTGCAGACAGAAAAAACTTTTTTTTCCTTAGTAGAGTATAATTTAAGTAGATTTAATGAAATATTCTGTGAAAATTGCTAACAGTTGACAAAGAAGGAAAAAATAGCACGCACATGCTAACAGGAAAGATTAGCATCTTAGCATCTTAGTTTTCTTTTGGTCAAACTCTCTTTAAAGGTTGCATGTGTAGAATGCATCACGAAATAAATAATATCAATTAAATTATTACTACCCCTGCTGGAACAAAACAAGAGAAACCCTTTGTAACAATTTGTAATGGTTATAATGGGAATTATATTGTATTTTAATGGAAACTGTAACTGGTTGTTTGTTACCTTCTACTGGTGACATGTTATGTCTAGTGGATACCATTAAGGACCAATAATGGTTTTAATGGATAGCTGACGGTTTTTAATGGTATTTGTAGTGGAAATCATTAGAATTTCTGTAAAGGTTTCTATTGGGTTTTTTTTTCAGCAGGGAAGTATAATTTGTTACACCTGTTATTATATTTATAAAGATTCAGTCAAATTGCTAACAGCTAAACAACAAACTAGTTTAGACCTTGCTAGGTAACTGCGACAAACCGGTTAGTTTACATGTTAGCATTGCTGCTACTCCCGTCATGGTCGAGGGACAGAATGTCAATGTTTGAATTGCCCGTGTGTCCTAGCAACAGATTGCTAACGTTGACTGGTATATAAAGCAAGACTATGCTGACTGATAGATTAGCGTGTAAGTTTGTTAGTTGGTTATTTCATGGTTTACTTTCTTCTCTACAACTTTTATTATCCATGTAGCAAAACTCGAACACAATGACGCCTGCATTTACATTTACTGTGAATCTCCAGTGCTTCCTACATCCAGTTTACTGGAATTCTCAAAGGAGAATAAAGGACCGAAACAGACTGACTGGGAAATCCATGCTGGATGCCTTTTCTTTCTTTCTTTTCTTTTCTTTTTTTTTTTAATCACCAAAGTTGTGTGTATGTTTATAATTTTCCATGCAAGTCCCTGGCAATGTGAGTTATTTATATGAATATTACTTCAATCTGAGATGCTGATGCTTGTTATTTCTGTTGTTTTTCACAGTCTCGAGCTAAAATTACAGACGTTAAACATCAGTAGAGCCAGATAATATAAAGATATAACACAAAGATTTATTGTCAAATCATGTTAATGCTATAGGTATGTGCTAAGATATGAGTAGAATAGCTAAGAATCCTAATAAGAAATTAGAATTTAGCATGAGCTTTCTTCATATTTATGCAGTCACTTGACACAGATTAATGTGTCTGTTTTTTATACTGATGTTTAGCTGAGTGTCATGTATTAAATTTAAATTAGGCATGTGCTGGTTATACAATATATTACAATTTTCAATATATTAGAGTAGTTTTATTGGACATTGGTGAAAATGCTGTTAGATTCCATTTGAAAGGAGGCTAAGCTAGGTGGCTAATGTAAAGACCTGACATGCAGCATATACAGCCTTCTCTAAAATATTGGAACGGCTCGGCCCATTCTTTTGTTTATATAGAAGACGTTTGCGATCAGAAGATGAATATGAGATGATGCATCAAAATTTAAGCTTTCATTTCCTGATATTTATGTCTAGATGTGTTAACTCTAGATATTACATGATGATTGATCAAATGTTGGACTACTGATTGGAGGGTCATGAGGTCACATTCCAGCACCCCAAGCTTCCACAGCTGGGCCTTTGAGCAAGGCCCTTAACCCTCAACTTCTCAGTTGTATAAACAAGATAAATGTAAGTCGCTTTGGAAAAGGGCATCTGCTATAATTGTACTTAGAATATGGCACCACGGGTGGCAGGCCACCCAATTTTCAAGTGATCAAATGTATTGGAACATTCTTTAAGTAAACACCACTT
Source organism: Ictalurus punctatus (assembly GCF_001660625.3). NCBI lineage: Eukaryota > Metazoa > Chordata > Actinopteri > Siluriformes > Ictaluridae > Ictalurus > Ictalurus punctatus. The sequence continues at coordinate 28,183,615 of NC_030429.2, read as the reverse complement.
AATATTTGCATCAATTCTGCAACTCACTGACACCACACTGCTGGCTTCTTCTTCTGTGAAGCTTCTCCTGCAGCTTCTTTCAGTAGTTGTGTGTTTCGGGGGGTTTCTCCCTTCAGTCTCCTCTTCAGGAGGTGAGATGATCAGTTGGGTGAAGGTCTGGTGATGGACTTGTCCAGTCTAAACCCTTCCACTTTCCCCCTGATGAAGTCCTGTGTTGAAGTGTGTTTTGGATCGTTGTTTTGCTGCATGATGCATTTCTCTGTAAATTGCTTGACGAGTCACTCCTCAACGGAGCACATCCGAGTAACAATACCATCAGTCGTGTGTTCCAATATTTTTGATCACTTAAAAATGGGTGGGTTCAGACAAATCGTGCCATGTTCTGAGTTGTTTAACAAATCTAGATGTAAATGAAAGCCGAAATTCTGACTCGTCATCTCGTATTCATCTTTTAATCTAAAAACCTAAATATCTTTAGTGTATACCAAAAACAAAAGAGCCTTGCTGTTCCGGTACGTTTGGAGGAGACTGCATGTAGCTTTAGCTTGCTAGCTATGTAATTTACCTCACTCTTTGCTACAAGAGGAAAGTCCACTTAAAAAGCCGAGTTGTTTATTTTAATTGGGTGTGAAAATGTATTATCAGGACATGCCTATTTGCCACATGTTGGCTGTATGAACTAACCTTCTTCTCTAAATATACCGAATATATGTATATAAAAATAAAAAAGAAACAGTGTACTGGCAAACATCCCTGAGTGTGAGAATGTTTTGTACAGAATCTATCACTTGTAAAATAGCGCATAGCGTAACGGTACGGTGTAATGAACTGTTACCACCACAAAGGTGAACTGCACATTTGAAGTGTTTTATTCCTCTTATACCACAGCAGTTTATCAGCAATTATAATTTTATATTTATTAAAGAACATCTCTTTATAGTTATATTTACTATTGTGGAGCCTCTTAAAAACAAGTCAGTTCCTGTTCTCACTTACGTTATAGCAGCTATAAACAGTCGTTCCCTCACCAGCTTCTCTTTATTCTCTTGAAGTGGTTAAGATAAAACAAAAATTGCAGCTTTTCGTGTTCCAGAGAAACCGCGAAGTGTAAAACTCCTCTGTCCTGAAGATGTCGGAAAATGTAAAGCTTTAATTTCGACTGTTACAAAGTGCTGACACTGGAGACTCCTTCAATAAATGTTACATACTGGAGACTCCTACAATAAACCTCATATCATCAATTACTACGTACGTTTAAATCCGTTTACGTGTGACGTCCACCGTACAAGTCCCCGTGAGTGGGCTGTTACTATAGAAACGCTAACGTATTCGAATGAACCCTGCTGACGAGTCGCCGCTGCTGTCAGACCTGCTGTATTAGAAAATTCATCAACACCCTCGGAAAAATCAGAATCTGGAATTCAACAGCGCTGTGGTGTAAACCGTTAATCAATAATATTACTACAAATCTGCCGTGAAGAATGAAACCCTAAGTGAGTGTGATATTTAAATATAAAGATAAAATTTATTGCATTGACTGTAAAACACTGGAGTGAAAGCAGCTGAAACAAAACCCATGAGACAAAAAAGGTGATCCTGAAAAGAAAGGTACTGATTACAAAGACACCATTTCTGTTCTCACGAGACCCAAAGGCACAGACTGAACCACAAGTACAGAAAGTCTGAGAAAGGGGTGGAGTCAGACCTGATGGATCTCCTCCTGGAGAGCATTGAATCAGAGGTTCAGTGGGTAGAAACATCTCGGTGTGTTTCAGGCTGGATAAGAGTCTTAAGTGCACTGTTTCATATTGTTCAGTGCTAGAGTTATGATTGGATAAGGTCCAGCTCCACCCCCTGGACTGAACAGAGATCAACATTTGCACTCTGCGGAAATGAAAACTGCTGCAGTTTCTTCACATTCTTCTGGTCCTACATCAGCAGGTGCATACACTGAGTGTAGTCAATCAAACAGAGTGGCCAGTTCAGAAAGAGAGCAACCATTAATGATGTCGTTCATCCTCCAGCAGAATACGCACATATAGAGTTGCAGATCTCCAGCCCATGGTTTAGCACTCTTTCAGTATAAAGGCCAGGGAATGAATCTGGTGAATCTCTCAAGCATGTTACTACTTTAACAATTATTAACAAATAGCAGATACATCTAGGACAAATATATTCGGGTTATGTACAGAAAAGTGCTGAATATCATTGGGATTGACTGATCAGGGATAAACTCGCTGTGACAGGTGGGGCATTCTTTCTATCCTGTCGAGGCTAGCCAATCATGTGTGTCTGGGAGTTTATAGATGTGAAAGAGGGAAAAGTTAGCATTTTGCTCTGAGGTTTGAGACTGAGCTAGCACCTGCTAGTTTTCACCCACCCTGGGTGGTGGCTGTTGTGTGGCAGAGGAGAGCTCTGAGAATTGGCAAACTATCAAAGACGAGAAAATGAGGTTCGGCTGTAGATTAAAACCATGGATAGACTGTCGGTTTGTCGACATCTTGGTCTTTATCATGGCTCATGGGTATGTTCTGGCAGAGTTATTTCACAGTGGTACAGTGGCCATGATGGAGGAGACTGGGGCATTGTTTATTTACTATCTGGCTAGTGACATGAAATGGTTTGACACTGTGGAATTACTCCAGAAGCCCAATTAAATAAGTCTTTTGATTTTGATGCCATAACGCGCACACACACACACACACACACACCGGCACGTACGTGTTCCTGTAGGTCAAGAGTGTGAAATAGTTCAGATACTAATGTTCATCTCCAGCTCATGTTCAGTATACTGGACCAGACCGAGCTCTATCAACAGGATTAGCTTCCGCTTCTGCCTGGGTAGAGGATAAGATGTAAAAAGAAAAATGTCCATTATGTACCATGAACTGTACTGGATCCTGATTTTAGGAGAAAATGATGAGACTCTTCCACAGACATCTGGAATGTGGTATAAACCTCTCATCTAAACCTTCACTGGAGGAAATAAACATTTCAGAACACTGTGAAAGGTCCATATCAGTGTTTGGTAAAAGCTAATCAACCCTTATTTTATATATATATATATATATATATATATATATATATATATATATATATATATATATATATATATATATATATATATATATATATATATATATATATATATATATATATATAGCATTATTTAAAGATAGTCATTAAAAGAAAAGGAAAAAGAAAAAAAAAAGAGAAGTGTATCTCAGTGTATAACTATCATCACCCCTATTCCAGGGAGATGGTACATCCCATTTAAAAAGGCAGTATTTGATAACAGTTTTTAAAAGAAAAAATATATATTTTTAAGGCAATGTTTCCAGTATGGAGAAATGTGAAGCTTTTCCTCACCCACTTGACCTCGTTTTAGGTATTATCTCGAGACTAAAATTAAAAAATGATCACATTTCCTGCAGGCTCACCCCCTGAGGCATGTACGAATGTGTGAGAATAAAACACTGGTGAACATTTCCACTATCGCAAAAAACAATGCAGGTGTGTATATCTCATCACACACACACTACAGTGTGAAAATATAACCCAAAGAGAAAAAAAATCTAAACAGAAAAATGCACTTCTTGTATAAGATTAGGACATGCCCTGAATCACACCCTGGGAAAAAAAAAAAAAGGCCATCTAATAAAAAAAAATAAGGCCATCTTGATTGAGACAGGTCCGCTCAGACGATGTATTGGAACGGGTCTGCTTTGCCGTGTTCGGGCATGGCGAGTGGATTAAACCATGCTATGGAGAACGGGTGTCCAAAGACCACCTTCAGGCTCATCCACTTGGACTTCTTGGCCCATCGTCGCTCTTCTTTCTTCAGCTGCTCTATACCCTACAACACAGTAACAAAACAGGAGCCGTGTACCAGGAGTAACAGTATTATATTTAAAAATGACACATTTTGTGCTATTATTATGTCTGTCAAACTTTGATGATCTCATCTTCTCAGTAAAGGACACGCTGGCCTCAAGCTGAGTTATGAACAAGACCACGGCCTTAAACGGCCATCTAAGCTGCGTGTTTCGTGTGCTCTGTGGAAAACAAATCCTCACACTGAACGATCGTCTGAATAAGAACTTATTCTTATTCAGAATAAGACTGTTTAAAAGACTGTTAAACTAAGACCAAACCGGTTTATATCCAAATGCTTGAATAAAGCACGGCGTCTCGCGCTATCGCTCTGCAGTGCACAAGCCACAAAATGAAACAAAAAAATGGGCATGACAGGATGTAACATCAAACATGAAGAGGATATCAACAGCAGATAGGGCAATTAGGGTGCAACTCACAGTCTCATCGGTGCAGATCGAGTGAACCTGGGTACCGAACATGACGGCGGTGAAGATGAAGAAGAGGAGTCCCTCGAAACACAGCAGGATCAAAAGGATCACCGTGGTTGGGGGGGAAAAACTGCTGCACTCTGGAAAAAAAAAGGGAGGGAAAGCAGAGAGGAATGTGGGGGGGTGGGGGTGGTGTAATAATAGAAGTGTTAGGCAAAGGATAATGGAAGGATGGAGGGAGGGCACAGGGATGGAAGAATAAAGGATGCAAAGTTTGAGTAATCAGATAGCGGGACAGATACAGGGATGTACAAATGGAGGGAGACCGGGGTGCAAGGTTGGAGCGATCAAAAGATGGAGGGATACAGGGATAGGGAGTTTGAAGGATTGCAGGATGTAGGGACGGGTACAAAGACGGAGTGATCAGAGCGATTTAGGGATGGAGCAATGGGATATGGGAAGTGACAGAGATGCAACGATGGAGGGAGATGAGTTGAGCGATTGAGTTGTGGAAGGAAGGGTTGCAGGAACAAAGCGGTGGAAAGATGCAAGGATGGAGTGAAAGTGTAGGAAGAATGGAACAAGAAATGCAAGGAGGGATGGAGCAATGGAGGGATGGAATGATGAAAGAATCAAGGGATGAGAAATTAAGTGATGGACGGCGCAATGGCAGGAACCAGGAGTATGGAGGAATTGAATGATTAAGGGATGAGGAATAGACAGATAGATGGATGTAGCAAAGAAGGAATACAGGGATGGTAAGATGGAGGCACAAATCAGTGGTGCAAGAATGGAGGAAGGGAAGATCGAAGGCATGTCGGCCTCAGATTGGGGCAGTGGAGTGGGTTATAGTTAGCTTCAAACACAACTAAACTAATTAACCAGAGTGAGCTAATGCTATTCTGTTGAGTTTAACCATGTGCTATCCAAAAACACGACCTACACAGACGGCCTCCTCGTGAAGGAACATCAGGGTAGTGAGAAGTGGTCAAGGGATAAATCAGCACTGGCCGAAAACCAGAGCTCTTCTATTGAATAGGTTTAGCCGAGATCCTAGCACACTGCTAACTGTGCGAGTCACTGAGGTACAACAGTTGTTCGCATAAAACCTGCCTAAGAATAACGACAATAAAGTGCCTGCCAGGATGTGCTGAATAAAACATCAAGCTCCTTTTAACATTAAGGCGTCAGCATATGTTACGCAGAAGTGACGCAGAAGTGACAACTCCATCTTCTCGACCTTACAAGCTCATGTACTCTCCATGGGTTCGTACTGGCCGGGGTGCGCCGTACAAGTGCTCCAGTGCTGCAGGTGGCGCTAGTAAACATTTAATGACAATTTTCACAGCTATAGGAAGACATGGATAAAGAAGAAGGGTTCAGGACGACGAGTTTAGCATGTTTAGGTACTATAATCAGAGTGTCTATATGAGGTATCATTTTGTTCTTACTTGCCCAGTCCTGCTCAAAGCAGAAGATGAAGTGGAACCCCACCATGATGAGAGCGTGGAGCGATATCAGAGCAATGTACATCTACAAAACACACAGAATTATAACCGGGATGCTACTTCTAAACAAAAGCTTTATGATCCGTAAAAGGTATGAGTGATCATGTTAATCTAGTTAAATAAAGAGACCTAAACCATAAAGGACATATATAACTGTGTGTGTTTGATCTGCATCAGCTGACCAGGGAAAATTCTAGAACAAGAGCAGACGTGATTGTACACTTTAAAAGCAGTGAATAGGATTGTGAGTGATCAGCTCATTTTTGTGAGAACAATAGAACTTCGAGGATCCAAAAGCTGTTCAGGGGATGTGAAAGAGAGTCAGTTATAGAAGGCAAGCAGTGGACATTCAAGTTATTAGATAATATTTATCACACTCAGAAAAAGAAATTCTAACTGATGATATTTTAATTCTTTTCACCATTATTGGTTTAACATACTTAATTTGATTCGTTTTTAACCCCTTTCGCCCCGACACTAGCGTTCATTCTGCTGGCGGAATGGAAAATGACTTATCAGACATTCATTCATTTCTTTATACGAATTGAAATTGTATCGCCGCAGTTCTGGTACAACATTAGTCAGGACATTGGTGGCTTTCTGTGTGTGCAGTTTTATGTCTGTGTGCTTAATGGGATGGGAAAGGGGCGGAGTTTGAGCTCCCTGCTGGGCAAGCAATTCACACCTCTCCATGAAAACATTGAGACAGAGATAAATCGGAGAGCAGGAGTAAAGCTTTTTTGATAGTAAAACACCGTATACAACTGCCACAATAAAATTATAACATTTAAACCAAAGATCGGTCTTATAAACGTTTACTACCTTACATTACCTACATTCACTCATGGTTTTATAAATCATGCACATTTCCATCGGTATAAAGTCCATCAGCTTTATTGAAGAAAACAAATGCAATATTTAGTCACACATGTCCTCTTCAAAATGCATTAAGTGTTTTGGTATCCCACCCCTCTGGAGTTTAGTAATTAGCCATAAACGGAACTGAAACGCATTCTAAAAAAAAATAATCTGCTTTGGCTGGCTGAACAACCCGCCTCCTAAATTATAATCGGGCAGTCTAACATGACTGACACCTACTTGGACCAACTGTAGATACTTCTAGCTTTCAAACAAGCCCAAACTCGACATGATTGACCAACGCGTAATCAGCACAACCAAACCTTTAACGCGTGCGTCTTGAGTTGTGTGTCAGCGGTACAGGCCAATCAGCACAGCGCTACAGGGAAATGGCCGCTCCGCTCTAGCGGTGTTCCTGCAAAACTTTATACAGCAGGTTTTTGCATGCTTGGCAGTTTTTTCTGATTGCTAGTTTTCTACTGGTGTTCGCTCAGCATGCGATTTATCGGCGTCTTATAGCGGCGGCGTGCTCCCGAAAAAGCCTGAATGCGTCACAGCTTCTGGAGCAGTTATTTCCGAGCGGCTTTTTTTTTTTTTTTTTTTTAGGAAGACTATGTGCATTGAGTTGAGGGGCTCTATCTACCCCCCAAGAAGTCAGAGGAGAGGGGTCACTCGTGTGTCTATCATTTGAGCCATTCGGAGAGCAAGTGCTCCTTCACCTGGGGCTCTGGCACTATTTTTAATAAACATTATTTTATAAGTATGTTTCAGACCTTTTTGTGTGTGTGAAATTACACATTGTGTAACAGTTCATGCTACTGCCATTTGTTCTCATTTTGTGCCATTTGGAGAGGTTATTTTGTGCCTTTAAAAAAAATGTTTGCTATTTCTAGAAGTCTGCAATATTTAAAGGCTTTGTGCCATTTAGAGGTTTCATGTCATTTAGAGAGGTTTCGTGCCATTTTGGAGAGGTTTTTACCCGTGTTTGGATAACCTTACACACAATTTTAGTGGTTAGAGATAACTTCCTCATATTTTGGGTGTTCATAGACAAGTACTTGGGGCATGTTTGAGACCAGGAATGGGGTTGATATCAACATATCTTTACTTGGGGCTTGACTTGGTACTTGGGGCTTGACTTTGATCTTGACTCGGGACTTGACTGTCTTTACTTTGGACTTGACCCAGGACTTGGGGCTTGACTCTCTTTACTTGGAACTTGACTCAAGATTTGGGGCTCAACAATCTTTACTTGTGTCTTGGGGCTTGACTGGGATCTTGACTCTGGACTTGATTGTCTTTATTTCGAACTTGACTCTGGACTTTAGGCCTGAATTGGGACTTTGTACTCGACTGTCGTTACCTGAAACTTGACTCGGGACTTTGGGTTTGACTTGTAACCTGACTTGGGATCTGATTATCTTTACTTTATCTGGGAATCATGACTTGACTGTCTTTACTTGGAACTTCATCTGGAACTTGGGAATTGAGGAGCTTTGCTTGGGACTTCATCTGACATGTGGGAACTGACTGTATTCACTTGGATCTTAATTCAGGACTTGCTCATATTCACCTGGGACTAAACTGCCCTTACTTGTACCTTCATGTGGGACTCATCTGTCTTGGCAGAGAACTTGTCTGTCTTTGAACTGGACTGTTTTTATTGGGGGACTAAAGTGTCAAAGACTTGAGTATTACTTCTTGGCACAACAAAGACCTGCTTCTACCTATTTGTATTTGGTTCTATCTGCATTGTTGGGGAAAATGTTTACAGTAAGTGTATAGACGGCTGTGCACTAGTACCTAGCGTTCTCTAGAGCTGTAATATGACGTATGATATGTGGTTGAGCGATGAGTGTAAATTTAGAGCCCTGAAGAATTTAGGTCACACCACACACTTGACATGCAAGGTAACTGTGTTAAGTGATAAGAAATCTAGACTGCTGCCCGCGTTATTTCCTTTCATCCCCGTTTGAATGGAACAGAGTTAAAAACCACACAGGTACTGAGATGCAGGTAGTGGTTTGAGGTGTGTGTATGATGATCTCAGCACACTGCTCTCACCGTAAAAAGCACAAAGTATTTCTGGTTGTTTTCACCCACACAGTTGTTCACCCAAGGACAGTGGTGGTCCATCTTCCTGATACAGCGCTTACACACACTGTCAGGGAGGAAACAAACACACACACACACACACACACACTCAGAGTGAGTTTCTCTGTGAAAGTAGTACATGGTGCATCTCACAGTCTCTCCCAGAGCCTCAGGCTGCGTCTCAAATCACAATCAACTCCTTAACACCTAAAGCTTTTTACTACGTGGTAATCCAAGTGGGTTTGTACATGACAGAGAGAGGGTGATTATAGTATCGGCTGAGAGGGTGATTATAGTATCGAGTGAGGGGTGATTATAGTATCGGCTGAGAGGGTGATTATAGTATCGAGTGAGGGGTGATTATAGTATCGGCTGAGAGGGTGATTATAGTATGGGGTGAGGGGGTGATTATAGTATGGGGTGAGGGGGTGATTATAGTATCGGCTGAGAGGGTGATTATAGTATCGAGTGAGGGGTGATTATAGTATGGGGTGAGGGGTGATTAGAGTATCGGGTGAGGGGGTGATTATAGTATCGAGTGAGGGGTGATTATAGTATGGGGTGAGGGGTGATTAGAGTATCGGGTGAGGGGGTGATTATAGTATGGGGTGAGGGGTGATTATAGTATGGGGTGAGGGGGTGATTATAGTATGGGGTGAGGGGGTGATTATAGTATGGGGTGAGGGGGTGATTATAGTATGGGGTGAGGGGGTGATTATAGTATGGGCTGAGGGGGTGATTATAGTATGGGGTGAGGGGGTGATTATAGTATGGGGTGAGGGGGTGATTATAGTATGGGGTGAGGGGTGATTATAGTATGGGGTGAGGGGTGATTATAGTATGGGGTGAGGGGTGATTATAGTATGGGGTGAGGGGGTGATTATAGTATGGGGTGAGGGGGTGATTATAGTATGGGCTGAGGGGGTGATTATAGTATGGGCTGAGGGGGTGATTATAGTATGGGCTGAGGGGTGATTATAGTATGGGGTGAGGGGTGATTATAGTATGGGGTGAGGGGTGATTATAGTATGGGGTGAGGGGTGATTATAGTATGGGGTGAGGGGTGATTATAGTATGGGGTGAGGGGTGATTATAGTATGGGGTGAGGGGTGATTATAGTATGGGGTGAGGGGGTGATTATAGTATGGGGTGAGGGGTGATTATAGTATCGGGTGAGGGGGTGATTATAGTATGGGGTGAGGGGGTGATTATAGTATGGGGTGAGGGGGTGATTATAGTATCGCGTGAGAGGTGATTATAGTATGGGCTGAGGGGGTGATTATAGTATGGGGTGAGGGGGTGATTATAGTATGGGGTGAGGGGGTGATTATAGTATGGGGTGAGGGGGTGATTATAGTATGGGGTGATTATAGTATGGGGTGAGGGGGTGATTATAGTATCGAGTGAGGGGTGATTATAGTATGGGGTGAGGGGTGATTATAGTATGGGGTGAGGGGGTGATTATAGTATCGAGTGAGGGGTGATTATAGTATGGGGTGATTATAGTATGGGGTGAGGGGGTGATTATAGTATGGGGTGAGGGGGTGATTATAGTATGGGGTGAGGGGGTGATTATAGTATGGGGTGAGGGGGTGATTATAGTATCGGCTGAGGGGGTGATTACAGTATGGGGTGAGGGGGTGATTATAGTATGGGCTGAGGGGTTGATTATAGTATGGGCTGAGGGGGTGATTATAGTATCGAGTGAGGGGGTGATTATAGTATGGGCTGAGGGGGTGATTATAGTATGGGCTGGAGGGGTGATTATAGTATGGGGTGAGGGGTGATTATAGTATGGGGTGAGGGGTGATTATAGTATGGGGTGAGGGGGTGATTATAGTATGGGGTGAGGGGGTGATTATAGTATCGAGTGAGGGGTGATTATAGTATGGGGTGAGGGGGTGATTATAGTATCGAGTGAGGGGGTGATTATAGTATGGGCTGAGGGGGTGATTATAGTATGGGCTGGAGGGGTGATTATAGTATGGGGTGAGGGGTGATTATAGTATGGGGTGAGGGGTGATTATAGTATGGGGTGAGGGGGTGATTATAGTATGGGGTGAGGGGGTGATTATAGTATCGAGTGAGGGGTGATTATAGTATGGGGTGAGGGGGTGATTATAGTATCGAGTGAGGGGGGTGATTATAGTATGGGGTGAGGGGATGATTATAGTATGGGGTGAGGGGATGATTATAGTATCGAGTGAGGGGGGTGATTATAGTATGGGGTGAGGGGATGATTATAGTATGGGGTGAGGGGGTGATTATAGTATGGGGTGAGGGGGTGATTATAGTATGGGGTGAGGGGTGATTATAGTATGGGGTGAGGGGGTGATTATAGTATGGGGTGAGGGGGTGATTATAGTATGGGGTGAGGGGGTGATTATAGTATGGGGTGGGGGGGTGATTATAGTATGGGGTGAGGGGTGATTATAGTATGGGGTGAGGGGGTGATTATAGTATGGGGTGAGGGCTGATTATAGTATGGGGTGAGGGGGTGATTATAGTATCGAGTGAGGGGTGATTATAGTATGGGGTGAGGGGGTGATTATAGTATCGAGTGAGGGGGGTGATTATAGTATGGGGTGAGGGGTGATTATAGTATGGGGTGAGGGGGTGATTATAGTATGGGGTGAGGGGGTGATTATAGTATGGGCTGAGGGGGTGATTATAGTATGGGCTGAGGGGGTGATTATAGTATGGGCTGAGGGGGTGATTATAGTATGGGCTGAGGGGGTGATTATAGTATGGGCTGAGGGGGTGATTATAGTATGGGGTGAGGGGTGATTATAGTATGGGGTGAGGGGGTGATTATAGTATGGGGTGATTATAGTATGGGGTGAGGGGGTGATTATAGTATGGGGTGATTATAGTATGGGGTGAGGGGTGATTATAGTATGGGGTGATTATAGTATGGGGTGAGGGGGTGATTATAGTATGGGGTGAGGGGGTGATTATAGTATCGGCTGAGGGGGTGATTATAGTATCGAGTGAGGGGTGATTATAGTATGGGCTGAGGGGGTGATTATAGTATGGGGTGAGGGGGTGATTATAGTATGGGGTGAGGGGGTGATTATAGTATGGGGTGAGGGGTGATTATAGTATGGGGTGAGGGGTGATTATAGTATGGGGTGAGGGGTGATTATAGTATGGGGTGAGGGGTGATTATAGTATGGGGTGAGGGGTGATTATAGTATCGAGTGAGGGGTGATTATAGTATGGGGTGAGGGGTGATTATAGTATGGGGTGAGGGGTGATTATAGTATGGGGTGAGGGGTGATTATAGTATCGGGTGAGGGGGTGATTATAGTATGGGGTGAGGGGGTGATTATAGTATGGGGTGAGGGGGTGATTATAGTATGGGGTGAGGGGTGATTATAGTATGGGGTGAGGGGTGATTATAGTATGGGGTGAGGGGGTGATTATAGTATGGGGTGAGGGGGTGATTATAGTATGGGGTGAGGGGTGATTATAGTATGGGGTGAGGGGTGATTATAGTATGGGGTGAGGGGTGATTATAGTATGGGGTGTCTGTGTGTGTTTGTGTGCGTTACCTGCAGTGGTGAGCTCGGTCAGGTTTGATACTGCAGCATTTAGGACACTTGTAGACGACCTGTCCTGGTTTCAGGCGCAGACTCTCTATGTACTCTTTAGTGGCATTTCCCTTCGGCACGGCCCCCTGCAGTGACACAACAGCACCTCACTATTCATTACATATTGTACACCAACAGGAGAGGACACACAACTGTGAGGAGGACACCACTGTTAAACCAGGAGCCAGAATTTCACACCCAGGACAAACACACAGGACAACAAAGTCAGGTGGGAAAAAAGAAGCGTGATGTCCACACACTGAAGTTATAATTGTGCCTGACGAAGCCCTGACGGTTGGAACATTGCGCTTTCAGTAAAAAGTTGTTTAGAGCTGTAAATTCATTGTGTGGACATCACTTTTCTTTTTTCCTTATTGTTATTTCTGTTGTCCTGCACCAGAGCCCGATTACGGTGCTCTGGCTGTACACACCTTCTGTAGTATTTTAGAGTTTGTGTGCTGATCACACACTTTAAGCTTTAATTCCGAAACGTATTGTGGTTCGAACCATAGCTCTGTACACAAGTTTGGACGCGCAGTCACATGGGTCGGAGACACTTACGGGGTCGGTGCACATGGCACGGCTGTGTGAAGTGAGCGCCAGCACAGCGAGGGTGTTGAACAGGGTGGCGTTGAGCACGCTGTACACAGCGTTCCTCACAGGCAGCAGCACGACGAACATCACCACAAAGTCAGCGTACAGAACCAGGAACCAGGTGAGAACCGCACAAACCACACCACACACATCCCGTATACACCACCGGCCCGAGGGGAGCGCCGATGGGACCGACGGGGGAAAGGCACACTCCTCCGGCCGCATGTACCCTGCCTTCCTCTCAATGTCCCTGCAGCGTGGGGATACCACCTCGCCCAACATCCTGCTGCACACTCTCACACTCACTCACTCACGCACGCACACTCATACACACACACCCATATACACACTCACTCACTCACTCATTCATACATACATACATACACACACACACACACACACACACACACACACACACACACACACACCCATATACACACTCACTCATACACACATCATCCTGCAGAGAGACAGACATATCACAGACTTATATAACAAAACCAGCCTGAATATTTAATAATATTTACTACACAGTTTTACTTACACATAATTAGCTAGCTAATCTGCTAATCGACCAAAGGCTAGTTTAATTAGCCTACATTAGCATAAATTAGCCGTCACATGTAGCTAACAGACTTAAACTAATCTGAATACACAAATCAGACACATTAGACAGTTAGCAAACCTGGGGCTGTATCCAAAACAACACACAAAGTGCACTAACCTACTTCCTGTATAAGCCGCTACATTCTGTTATAGCGCCCTATATAGTGCACCTTCCTAGGGAGTGTCCCCGTGATTTAGGACACAACCTGACGTCCCTCGATTTAGTGCTTGCTAGCTAATTAGCGGTCAGTGTGTTTTTGTTTAAAATTGAATTCATATAACAACAACATTAATTTCGTTTCATATCACTAATATTTAAAACTAATAAATGATAGGAATATGAATATATTTATTTTTAACTTACTGCTTCCCTGTAATGAGCTGTTCCACCTGAGGGCTGTAGCGAGCTAAAGAGAGACAACAAACTGTGCTGTGATTGGCTCTTCGATGTCCCGCCTCCTGCACTATGATTGGTTAAGGGGGATGTTTCCTACGCTGTGATTGGATAATAATTTACTCTCACGAGCAAATCGGCGGGTTTTAATGTTTAATTCAAAAAGACACTCTAAATGAAATGAGAAAGCAAACAATAAATAAATATCGAATGAAGTAGAAATACTCAAAAACTATTTGAAAGGTTAAAAAGGTTTACTAGCTAAACTTATACAAAAGAAAATACAAATTTTCTAAATAAGTGGATTGATTTAAAATGTAAACATTTTATTTTCCTCAGGTGGAAAGCCATTCCTAACTAAAAGTCAGGCTTATTAGGTTTAGAGTCCTTGCGTCTCCATAGCAACTAAGCCTGATAACGATTGGTGAACGTTAGCCAATCCTGGCGCGCGATGACGCCACTCGTCCAAGTGAAGCCTCCTACTGTTCATAGAGGAATGTTAAACAATCTTAAAGTCTCACTGATCAAATTTAGTGATTATATGTTCAAAGGTAGGTTAAAAGTGTATTTTTTTCGAAATAAAATATGTTTTTCAGTCTTGCAAACCAAAATAAACAAACATTTTGGCAGTGAGATATAATAATAATAACAGTATTTTTTCCTATTCATTGACCTGTAGAAGCTTTTATTTTGAAATATAGTCAAGCGCGGCGGCCATCTTGTGTTTGTTTCGGCAGTGTGTCGGAGTTCACACTGCGTTTTGTTTCTTTTCGGTTGTAACATATCGGCGGAGGCAAGAAGGATGGAACAGGTGGGTGCACAAACTTATAGGCACCGTGGCATACTGGTTTGTTATTAAAGTTACAGTAAATACGCATGTGCATTTATACAGGTGTGTGTGTGTGAGAGAGAGAGAGAGCGAGAGAGCGGGAGAGAGAGAGAGAGATGCGCGAGAGAGAGATGCGCGAGCGGTAAAGAGCAGCCGGACTCTTTTTTTTTCCTTTATACAACACAGACAGATAAATGCACTATTGTAGAGAGAGATAAATACATTTATTACGCTGAAAGACAGACAGACAGAAATAAATACGTAAACAGGGGGAGAAGGTGTTATTGCAATTGTGTGACTGAGTAGAGAAGTAGATAGAGAGACACAGGTGATGAGAAAGGGATAGAGGGAGAGACCACAGAAATCGAGAGACAGAGAGGGAGGGAGACAAGTCGAGAAAGACAGACAAAAGGGAGAGACAAGACGAGAGAGACAACGGGAGAGGTAGGAAGAGAGGGACAAACAGATTGAGAGACAGTTCGAGAAAGACTGGAGGAGTGATAGGAAGAGAGAGACCGGAAAAGAGAGAGACAGTCAGAGAGAGAGAGAGACCGGAAGAGAGAGAGACAGTCCGAGAGAGCGAGAGAGACAGTCCGAGAGAGCGAGAGAGACAGTCCGAGAGAGCGAGAGAGACAGTCCGAGAGATAGACCGGAAGAGAGAGACAGTCCGAGAGAGCCGGAAGAGCGAGACAGTCCGAGAGAGCCGGAAGAGAGAGACAGTCTGAGAGAGAGAGACAGACACTGGAAGAGAGAGACAGTCCGAGAGAGACCGGAAGAGCGAGACAGTCTGAGAGAGAGAGACAGACACTGGAAGAGAGAGACCGTCAGAGAGGAAGAGAGAATATAAATGAAACTCTGGTATTGGAAATAATAATAATAAAACAGCAGATTGCACGTCTTAGTTTTTTCTACACATTTTGCTGAGTTGTTTTTATTTCTTTGCTGCGTGATGATGGTTTGAAATGTTCACGATAAGTTGTGTTTTTAAAGTTGTGATAATATTGTTTACCTAATAATAGATGCACATAATACGGTATGTTTAAATAGGACTGTATTGAGGATAGTTTCCAGTTGCTAGGCAACTGGGGAAAAAAATGTACACTGAGCATAAGCTAGCTAATGATTTAGCGTAATGATTCATGTAGCTAGTATGTAGCTGTATTCTCACACAGACACACACACACACACAGTGTGTGACAGTGGAAATACATCAACCTTTACCTCAGGTGTGTTAAATTACTAATGAGGCACTTTTTTTTTTTTTTTACAAAAGATTTCTGCAGTTAACGTATCAGCCGTTAACACGTGCTCCGATGTATTGAGACACGTGATGGAAATTTTCAACGCGTGAGCTGTTCATGTGGAATCTTCTCATGAACACTGTAAAAATGTCATTTAACCTAGCATTAGCTAGCTAATCTAATCATGCTTTTCTGTTTTCTTCAGGATCCGTCCGTTCGTAGTCCAGCGCACTGCGAACCCGTAGGTAGGCACATTCTGTTACATTCACAATAAAATTACTTATGAAAATGTATAGAATCATTTTATTTGTGAAAATACATAAGTTTCTTTTTTCTCAAAATGGCTGCTAACTCATCTTTATGAACTAATACGCTAACAGAGCCAAGCGTGTCGCCGAAAGACAAACAGAGTGTTGAGAAAGCGGCAACATACGGTAAAACCCTCCCAGGTAAACCACGGCTCGAACACCAAAGCTTGTGTCCAGTTCGTGTTTCAGAGTTAATTTGGTTTGAATTTTAGCTAGCTGATATATAGCAGTGTAGCGCTAATTCTTAGGCTAATTCTCTGTTTCTTTGCTAGGTCACGCAGCAAAATCGCTCCCTCCGTCGTCACCCTCCTCCGTTTTCGGGCGTGCCAAAATGACTGTGTGTGGGCCGGGCAGTAAGACACCCATCTCTCCATCATCCTCCGTAATGTCCTCTCCCCCGTCCACGTCCAGTCCTCCGCCCAAAGTTCACCGAGCTCGCAAGACCATGAACAGACCCCCTCTCTCACAGGTAAGAGATTCCCCAGATATTCAGGAATGGTTTGTTCCAGTATGAGATTAATGGTGTATCAGATCCCCCTCTGTTTAGGAAATGGGCTGTCCCTGTGGCTGATATGTACTCCCTTGTATACTCATTGACATGCTGTATGTACCTGCTTGATCGGGGAGGCCTGCAGCGCATCAGGGATCTGGATCCCGAAGGGAGATCTTGATCCCGAAAATGCCCAGCTTTTGCCTCCGGCCTGGTAGTTGTGGAATGTACTACCTGTGTAGAGAGAGAGGGAGTTAGGGGAGACATCAGAGGTGAAGGAGAGGAGAGGAGGTAGGGGTAGTGGAACCCTGGGATGGGGAGCTGGTTTCGGGGGAATTGTTCCCTGTTTCTGTAGAGCAGGGAAACGAAAGGGCAGGGAGAAAATGGGGGAGAATGAGAGAGAAAGAGGGAGGGAGAGGGGGGGGGCTGACCTACCCCTGGAAACACCACCAAATGGTCCTCCACCAGCTGGATTGCCTCATCTAGCGACGCCAGATGGTGCACTGGACCCACTCCGCCATACCTAGCAGTAGTCGGGCAACGAACCACTCCAGCACCATGAGGTCCACTACAGGTGTCTCAGAGCCGTTGGGTAAATGTGAACAGGCGCCGAGCTCACGGAACGTCAGCGAGCAGAAGTGCTGATTGTGTTGTTCGGGGTGTGGCCAACCTGTTGCAAAATGGCCCACTTTAAGTCCAGGTACTGCAGCAGGTTCACAACCGGAAGCTGTTGGGTTGCGAGCTGGGCTTCCCCCGACAATAGTGGCAGCAGGAGGACCGCCCACTTTGACACTGGCCAGCCCCCGCGTCCGCAGCACCCTCGAAGAGCTTCAGGAGCGTGGAGGCCGGCAAGGGAATTAACATGGAATTAACATTATCTCCAGGGCGGTGATCCTCCTCCGTCCCAGGTTTTGGCACCAGTGTGACACTTCCCCTGGGCTAGGTCTGGAGGGAGGATACGGGTGGCAGGCGTGGAATAAGTCAAAAGTCTCTATTTTTGTAACTGTTACATTCACTTTTCAGAGCTTTCGATTCTTTACACATACACTCACTCTCTCTCTCACACTCTCTCAGACACACTCTCTCTCTCTCACACACTCTCTCAGACACTCTCTCTCACACACTCTCTCAGACACACTCTCTCTCTCACACACTCTCTCAGACACACTCTCTCTCACACACTCTCTCAGACTCTCTCTCTCTCTCTCACACTCTCTCAGACACACTCTCTCTCTCTCACACACTCTCTCAGACACTCTCTCTCTCACACACTCTCTCAGACACTCTCTCTCTCACACACTCTCTCAGACACACTCTCTCTCTCACACACTCTCTCAGACACACTCTCTCAGACACACTCTCTCTCACACACTCTCTCAGACTCTCTCTCTCTCTCTCACACTCTCTCAGACACACTCTCTCTCTCACACTCTCTCAGACACACTCTCTCTCTCACACTCTCTCAGACACACTCTCTCTCACACACTCTCTCAGACACACTCTCTCTCACACACTCTCTCAGACACACTCTCTCACACACTCTCTCACACACTCTCTCTCACACACTCTCTCAGACACTCTCTCTCTCACACACTCTCTCAGACACACTCTCTCTCACACACACTCTCTCAGACACACTCTCTCTCACACACTCTCTCAGACTCTCTCTCTCTCTCTCTCACACTCTCTCAGACACACTCTCTCTCACACACTCTCTCAGACTCTCTCTCTCTCTCTCACACTCTCTCAGACACACTCTCTCTCACACACACTCTCTCAGACACACTCTCTCTCACACACTCTCTCAGACTCTCTCTCTCTCTCTCACACTCTCTCAGACACACTCTCTCTCAGACTCTCTCTCTCAGACACACTCTCTCTCTCACACACTCTCTCAGACACACTCTCTCTCACACACTCTCTCAGACTCTCTCTCTCTCTCTCACACTCTCTCAGACACACTCTCTCTCACACACTCTCTCAGACACACTCTCTCTCACACACTCTCTCTCACACACTATCTCAGACACACTCTCTCAGACACACTCTCTCTCACACACTCTCTCAGACACTCTCTCTCTCACACACACTCTGACACTCTCTCTCACACACTCTCTGACACTCACTCTCTCTCTCACACTCTCTCAGACACACTCTCTCTCTCACACTCTCTCAGACACACTCTCTCTCTCACACTCTCTCAGACACTCTCTCTCTCACACTCTCTCAGACACACTCTCTCTCTCACACTCTCTCAGACACACTCTCTCTCACACACTCTCTCAGACACTCTCTCTCTCACACACTCTCTCAGACACACTCTCTCTCTCACACTCTCTCAGACACTCTCTCTCTCACACACTCTCTCTCTCACACTCTCTCAGACACACTCTCTCTCTCACACTCTCTCTCTCACACACTCTCTCAGACACACTCTCTCTCTCACACTCTCTCAGACACTCTCTCTCTCTCACACTCTCTCAGACACTCTCTCTCTCACACACTCTCTCAGACACTCTCTCTCTCACACACTCTGACGCTCTCACACTCTCTCTCTCACACACTCTCTCAGACACTCTCTCTCTCACACACTCTCTCAGACACACTCTCTCTCACACTCTCTCAGACACTCTCTCTGACACACTCTCTCTCACACACTCTGACGCTCTCTCTCTCTCTCTCTCTCACACTCTCTCATACACACTCTCTCAGACACACTCTCTCTCTCTCACTCTCTCTCTCACACTCTCTGACACACTCTCTCTCACACTCTCTCTGACACACTCTCTCTCACACACACTCTCAGACACTCTCTCTCTCTCACACACTCTCTCTCTCTCTCACACACACTCTCTCAGACACACTCTCTCTCTCTCTCACACACACTCTGACACTCTCTCTCTCTAACACACACTGACACTCTCTCTCTCTCACACACTCTCTGACACTCTCTCTCTCACTCTCACACACTCTCTCTCTCTCACACACACTCTCTCAGACACACTCTCTCTCTCTCACACACTTTCTGAGACTCTCTCTCTCTCTCTCTCACACTCAGACTCTCTCTCTCTCACACTCTCTGACACACTCTCTCTCTCTCAGACACTCTCTCAGACACTCTCTCTCTCTCTCTCACACACTCTCTCAGACACTCTCTCTCTCTCTCACTCACACACTCTCTCAGACACACTCTCTCTCTCTCTCTCTCTCTCTCACACACACTCTCTCAGACACACTCTCTCTCTCTCTCACACACACTCTGACACTCTCTCTCTCTAACACACACTGACACTCTCTCTCTCTCACACACTCTCTGACACTCTCTCTCTCACTCTCACACACTCTCTCTCTCTCACACACACTCTCTCAGACACACTCTCTCTCTCTCACACACTTTCTGAGACTCTCTCTCTCTCTCTCTCACACTCAGACTCTCTCTCTCTCACACTCTCTGACACACTCTCTCTCTCTCAGACACTCTCTCAGACACTCTCTCTCTCTCTCTCACACACTCTCTCAGACACTCTCTCTCTCTCTCACTCACACACTCTCTGACACTCTCTCTCTAGCTGTCTCTCACACTCTGTCAGACACACACTCCCTCCCTCCCAGACATACGCTCACATTCTCACACTCACAGCTCTGCATGGCTCGGCTCAGCTCTCTCTCTCTCTCTCTTTCTTTCTTTCTTTCTTTCTCTTTCTTCCTCCCCCCCAGCACAGACACACGTTAGTAAATTCAGGCTAATAATGCACAGGTGAGAATCATCACATGTTACCTGCTGGTTTGACCTGCCTCCTCTCCATCCACAGCTAATGCTTGACCACGCCCCCGCTGCCACATGGTGTATCAGATCCCCCTCTGTTTAGGAAATGGCTGTTCCAGTTTGATATTAATGGTGTATCACATCCCCTCTTTTCAGGAATGGGTTGTTCCTACAGAACGTAAAAGAGAACCTAAAATGTCAAACTGGACAAAACCATTTCTTAAAAATGGGGAGAACTGATGTCCAACTTTTCTACTCATCTAACCTTTTCCAGAACCTATCAATGACAGCACTATTTAGTGAAACGGGTGCAGTGTTGGACTTGGCTTAATCTGTGTGTGTGTGTGTGTGTGTGTGTGTGTGTGTGTGTGTGTGTGTGTGTGTGTTTCAGGTGCGCACTGTCCAGACCGCTGTAACTCCAGACAGACCAAAAACAAGTAGCACTTCAGACACTGATACAGGTTTCACTCCTCTTTCTCTCCCTTTCTCTCTCTCTCTCTCTTTTATTATTATGTAAATTAAAATAGATTCTTAAAAGTGTTCATGTGAACATGTAGACTCATTTTTTGTGCTGTTTTCCCTCTCTTTATTAAGTGGTAAAGAAGCAGAAGTTGGACACCGACTCCACAGCGCCCCCCGCAGAAAAGTCAGACAAATCCTCAGAGCAGACGGAGGTGAGAACGAAACAAGCCACAGCTAATTTGAATAAATATCTTAAAGAAAACTCAATGTTTTCCCCAAATACATTCAGGATGAGGATGTGTGACCTTTCAGGCTAGCCATAGCAGCGAATTCACTCTAATGACAGCACATTTCCTTATTATTATAGATGACCCAATCAGCATGTGACTCTGGAATGATTGACATTTGTGTCTGTTTGAACTCTTTGATATTAACTGACCCGGTGGAAGCCCCGCCCCCTCGGTCTATAAATGTTTATCCTGTATAACTTGTGTGCTTTCTGTTTAGACCGTACCTCCTTTACCTGTGGCGGAGAAGGCGGAGCCTGTTGCCCCGGAGACCAAAGACCTGAGCTGTGGTTGGCTGGAGGATCTGGATGATGATGCGGACGAAGAAGATTTTCACCTGCTGTACAACAGTTACGCAGGAGACGACGTCATCTTCTCTGACAGCAAGGTGCTGATACAAACACACACACACACACACACACTCACACACTTTCTCACACTCACACATACTCATTCGCTCTCACTCTCTCACACACACACACACACACACACACTCACTCACGTACACACACACACTCACACACTTTCTCACACTCACACATACTCATTCGCTCTCACTCTCACACACACACACACACACTGACTCACACAATTCAATTCAATTGTATTTGTATAGCGCTTTTTACAATAGACATTGTCTCAAAGCAGCTTTACAGAAATATCAACACGGTGTACAGATATTAAAGGAGTGAATTTATCCCAACTGAGCAAGACACTGAGTGGCGACGGTGGAGAGGAAAAACTCCCTAAGATGTTAAGAGGAAGAAACCTTGAGAGGAACCCGACTCAGAAGGAACCCGTCCTCATCTGGGTAACAACAGATAGTGTGAAAAAGTTCATTATGGATTTATATGAAGTCTGTATGGCGTTAGGAGCAGCCATAGTCCCAGCAGTCTGGAATTAGAGAAGATTTGAGCTCCATCCAGAGGCAGAAAGGATCTGGATCTCTAGTATCTCCATAAATTCGTGTGGGGCTCGGCGAAAGGAGAGAGGCAGAAAAAAGATCATTATGACTGCGAAGTAGTAGAACAGAATCTAGTCAGGGTAGGCTTGAGTAAACAAATACGTTTTAATCCTAGACTTAAACACTGAGACTGTGTCTGAGTCCCGAACACTAATAGGAAGACTGTTCCATAACTGTGGGGCTCTATAAGAGAAAGCTCTTCCCCCTGCTGTAGCCTTCACTATTCCAGGTACCGTCAGATAGCCTGCATCTTTTGATCTAAGTAGGCGTGGCGGATCATATAAAACCAAAAGGTCGCTTAGATATTGTGGCGCGAGACCGTTTAGTGCTTTATAGGTTAATAAAAGTATTTTATAGTTAATGTGAGATTTTACTGGGAGCCAATGCAGTGTGGATAAGATCGGGGTGATGTGGTCGTATCTTCTGGTTCTAGTTAGGACTCTAGCGGCTGCATTCTGGACTAACTGGAGCTTATTTATATTCCTACTGGAACATCCAGACAGTAAGGCATTACAATAATCTAGTCTAGAGGTAACGAATGCATGAACTAATATTTCCGCATCATGTAGTGACAATATGTTTCTTATTTTAGAAATATTTCTGAGATGAAAGAAGACTATCCTAGTAATATTATCTACATGAGCATCAGATGATAGACTGGAGTCAATAATCACTCCAAGGTCTTTTACTGCTGCACATGATGAAACAGAAAATCCATCCAGAGTAACTGTGAGATCAGAAAGAATATTTCTAGCTACACGTGGTCCTAACACAAGTTCTTCTGTTTTATCAGAATTAAGTAGAAGGAAGTTAATCATCCAACGTCTAATGTCCTTTACACAATCCTCAACTTTACTGAGCTGCTGTCTGTCCTCTGGCTTCGCTGAAGCATACAACTGTGTATCATCAGCATAACAGTGGAAGATAATTCCATGTTTACGAATAATTTGACCTAGAGGTAGCGTATATAAAGTAAAGAGCAGTGGGCCTAAAACAGAACCCTGTGGAACTCCAAACTTAACCTCAGTATGCGTGGAGAATTCACCATTTACATCTACGAACTGATAACGATCAGTTTAATAAGACCTGAGCCAGGAGAGGACTGTTCCCTTAATACCAACAACATTTTCTAATCTATCAAGAAGAATAGTATGGTGTGTGTGCTGTGGATTAGGGTGTGTAAGTGTGTGTGTGTGTGTGTGTGTGTGCTGTGGATTAGGGTGTGTAGTGTG
>NC_030429.2:28155085-28157585 GCF_001660625.3 Ictalurus punctatus | reverse complement strand
TCGTTTTGTTTTGTACTCTTTATCAAACCAGGTTTCCTTCCTAGCTTTTTGTTTAGCTCTCTTGTTTTTACGGAGAAGGTTCTGACTCTGACTCTCTCTTTCTCTCTCTGACTCTCTTTCTCTCTATGACTCTCTCTGACTCTCTCTCTCTGACTCTCTCTCTCTGACTCTCTCTTTCTCTGACCCTCTTTCTCTCTGACTCTCTCTGACTCTGACTCTCTTCCTCTGACTCTCTTTCTCTCTGACTCTGTCTTTCTCTCTGACTCTCTCTTCCTCTGAGCCTCTTTCTCTCTGACTCTCTCTTCCTCTGACTCTCTTCCTCTGACTCTCTTTCTTTCTGACTCTCTCTTTCACTCTCTGACGCTCTGACTCTCTTTCTTTCTGACTCTCTCTGACTCTCTCTTTCACTCTGACGCTCTCTCTGACTCTGACTCTCTTACTCACTCTGACTCTCTTTCTCTCTCTAACACTCTCTTTCTCCTACTCTCTCGCTCTGTCTCTGACTCTCTCTGTCTCGCACTCTCTCTCTGACTCTCTCACTCTGTCTCTGTCTCTGTCTCTTGCTCTCTCTGATTCTCTCTCTCTCTGACTCTCTCTCTGACTCTCACTTTCTCTTTCCTACTTTCTCGCTGATTCTCTCTCTCTCTCTCTCTGTCTCTCTCTCTCTCTCTCTCTCTCTCTCTCTCTCTCTCTCTCTCTCTCTGATGAGTCATTGAGGTGGGATTTCTGGTTTCTGATGTGTGACTCGGTGCCGTTGTATTTTACAGTCTGAAGATGGGATGATGGAGGGAGAGGACGTGCAGATCGAGGATGATGTGGAGAGAACATCTGATCATGTGAGTGGCTCCAGCCAATCCCAGCAAAGATTTAGTTAAACAGGAGAAGAAACCAGAGTGTGCTTGTGTTTTGTCATGTTTACTGACGTTCGCCTGTGTGTGTGTGTGTGTGTGTGTGTGTGTGTGTGTGTGTGTGTGGTGCATCTGTAGGGGTTTTCATCCGATCAGCCAAGAGGAGGGCTAAAAAAGAAAGGAGAGCGTGAATCACCATGGAAACAGCAAAGAAAGAGAGGCAAATTGACAGCTGCAGAGACAGACAGAGGTGAGTGGGTGTTTGTGTGTGTGTGTGTGTGTGTGTGTGTGTGTGTGTGTTAGCAACATGATAATAAATTCAATATGGTGAGTGAGGGATGTCAGTCAGACAAATGTACAGACAGACGGGTAGTGGGACAAATATGGATGGGGAGAGAGAGAGACAGAGATAGGAGGACAGACAGATGGATAGAGGGACAGAAAAAGAAAGAGGGACAGACAGATGGATAGAGGGACCGAGAGATAGGAGGACAGACAGAGATAGAGGGACAGAGAGATAGGAGGACAGACAGATGGTGGGATAGACAGTTGGATAGAGGGACAGAGAGATAGATGGACAGACAGATGAATAGAGGGACAGACAGATGGATAGAGGGACAGAAAGAGATAGAAGGACAGACAGATGGATATAGGGACACAGAGATAGAGGGGTAGACAGATGGATAGAGGGACAGAGAGATGGATAGAGGGACAGACAGAGATAGAAGGACAGACAGATGGGTAGTGGGTCAGACGGAGATGGTGGGGTAGACAGATGGATAGAGGGACAGACAGATGGGTAGTGGGTCAGACGGAGATGGTGGGGTAGACAGATGGATAGAGGGACAGACAGATGGATAGAGGGACAGACAGATGGGTAGTGGGTCAGACGGAGATGGTGGGGCAGACAGATGGATAGAGGGACAGACAGATGGATAGAGGGACAGACAGATGGGTAGTGGGTCAGACGGAGATGGTGGGGTAGACAGATGGATAGAGGGACAGAGATGTACAAATAGAGAGCGAGACAGACCGAGATTATTAACACAAAATCATACTGTGTGTAAACAAGACTGTGTGTGTGTTTGCGTGTGCATGTACATGTGTACGTGTGTGTGTGTGCGCGCGTGTGTGTACATGTATGTCTTAGCCCCTCCAGGAGGAGACTCAGCTGAGTACACTGAAGTTCCTCTGGGTTCTCTGGACATCTCGGCTGCAGACAGCCTCACCCTGTCTCCTCACACAGGTAGGGTTAACCTGACAGCAAAGCCTGTCAAGGAGGCGTGGCCTAATACTCATGTATGCATGTATTGCAAATGAAAGTTTTAAACATCTATCTGTCTATCTCTCTGTGTGTAGATGATCGAGAGATGGAGCGGATGGAGGAGTTGCCGTTGTGTAGCTGTAGAATGGAGGCTCCACGCGTGCACAAGCTTGCAACTAACACACAGCCAACCTGCATGGCCATCGAGAGCATCAATGGACAGGTGAGAGATAGAGAGAGTGAGAGACATGGGGGGAGAGAGTGAGAGACATGGGGGGAGAGAGTGAGAGACATGGGGGGAGAGAGAGAGAGAGACATGGTGGCGGAGGAGAGAGAGAGAGACATGGGCGGAGAGAGAGAGAGAGACATGGTGGCGGAGGAGAGAGAG